>NW_016908771.1:125551-210233 GCF_001483705.2 Eufriesea mexicana | reverse complement strand
GCGTTTTAAAGCTTTTAATCTTTAACACTATGGCGTTGAATCTAACTTGTCACACTTGACAAATTTTAATGCAAAATTCGCCTAAAATTTGGAGCCACTGGTGTCTTTACTGTCAGAGAAGTGTCTTGTCAACGCGTTTCAAAGCTTTCGGATCTCTCGAACTATAACTGCGAATCCAACTCGTGACACTTGACAAATTTTAATGCGAAATTCGCCTAAATTCCGAAGCTATCGGCGTCTACTGTCAATGAACTGTCATCCCAACGCGTTTCAAAGTTCCTGCAATGGAATCTTAATGTAAGAAACTTGTCACAAATTACGAAATAACAGGAGTTATCCAAGTCTACTACAAAATTTTGAATTTTTAAAAACGGTCGATGAATTTAGTATTAATCCCGAACACGCACTCCTAATTAAACCATACAGCGCACGTATCGGGCCCGGTAATCCGAGCCATACTCGCCTCGTCATCGCGATTCCACGTTATAAAAGAAGTTAAGCAGACGCAGAGGGCCGAGCAAAAAACGAAATAGGATTATCGGCAATTTTTCGTCGCGGTTCCGAGCTGGCCGAGCTGACCCAATGCTCGCGCGCGCGCGCGCGCGTGTACCCACACGTGGCCGAGGTGCGCATAGGTGGCGACGTTTCACGGTGTGTCGAATACGGTGGAGAGAGAAAGAGAGACAGAGAAGGAGGAGAGTAAAAGGAGAAAGAGAGAGAGAGAGAGAGAGAGAGCAGCTAGGTTACGAAGGAACCCTTGCTTTGGAAGGGTATCGTTGGCAGGCGGCACATGGTCCGCATCATGATTTTCGAAGCCGCAGATGGTTCCTCCTGCGGCACACGATTGTGGTTTTTTGTCAAGCATGCCGGGAGCAGGCGGTAGGGCACGTTGTATTTCTCGATCAATTTTCGCCGCAAAATTGACGAGCCACTACGGCCGAAAGCCGATCGAAAGCCGAATCCAACGCGCGTATATACGAATGGTCCCTCTAGCTCCGCCATCTTGCCATGTAAGTACCTAGCGTGTAGCGCTCGGGAGCTCGGGCCAGGAGTTTACCCAAGATAGAAGAAACAGGGCCTGATCGATCATAACCTAACTAATTATTGGTGCAATCGTATAGATAGGTTTCGAAAATTTTTGGTTCTGGCTGGAAGTGTTGCATCTTGACCATATGCTGCCTTTTTTTGGTGTAATCTTAAACGCACGAAAATTTTCAGTATTGACGGAGCATCGAGATCAAATAAAATTGAACAACGAACCGTATTCTACTACAGCGATATAGTATTCTTAGAATACTAAGAATTAACGCGAGGAAACAAGTATGCTTGGTAATTTATTCTACTAGTATGTCAAAGTATGGGTGTCAAAAGCACCAAAGATTGGAACGTCCATCTTGCACCTATGCTGTTTTAGGTTCAAACTCGAGGTTTTTACCTTGTATATTAAAATAATCCATATTGTATAATGAATAATGTATATTTTAAAGAGAGGAATAGCTATACACCGTTCTAAATAATTACAGTGTCAAATTTTTGACCAAAATTGACCAACTTTAGCTCGCCATAGCATAGGATATATAAGCATCTTTCTAAAATGTTAACCCATCGTGTTCTAAATTATAAGTTTGACATAACCTCGCCATTTTAACCGTCTAAATATGAAGGTACGTTTGTGATATTAAAAATCGTGATGAAACGAAAGCGAGTTTAACTAAACGAAGGGACTCTATAAATTATTTTTCATAGACATTGCTTGCAGCAGTACGAAGTTTGTACCTCCCTTTCAATCTCACAATAATTGTCTCGCAGAATTACCACCCTCTTTCCTGTCATACTAGCCTTAGAGTGTCACAAGACGTCTGTACATAGTCACTGAAAGACGAAGATTGCCATATTTTCAAATTTCTCCACTTTTTGGCGGGAAAGTTAAAACAAATTTCTAATTTCTGACTCTTGGAGTTGGTCGATTTGGCGAATTAGGTCAAATTGGTCAATTTGACGCAAGGCAAAAGTGGTAGAAATGGTCGAGGATCGTGGACGTCAGCGTCGCGACGCGCAGAGAGCGTGGTAAATCATGGCAAGTGGGTTAAGGGTGACGAGTCCGGTTGGGAACGGCGCGTCGGTTCAAAGCGTCGATAATAATTGGCGCTGCTGGTCGGCGTTGTTTGTGCGCGTTTGAATGGTCTGCGTGGAAGGCAGGGCTAATCACGCGGCCAGAGAGCCGGACAGACGGAGCGAGCTGACAAACGACGGCATTATGCTCGGCTATTCCGCTCGCTGGTGGTGGGCCGGCGACAATGGCCGGCCAGCAGGACACACGGGCCGAAGGAGCAGGGCGAAGCCGAGGGTGACAGGGTGGAGAGTCCGAAGGGAGACGGAGAAATATAAAAAGAGAGGAGAAAAAGGGAAGCAATCTTCCTTATTTCTTCCCATCTCGTCTCGTTTCGCAGGCTACCAGGCCCGATCTCGTTCGGGATCATTGCCGACCAGCCAATCCTCTTATTCCGTTTCATTTGCCGATCGCCAACGTCTACGCTTCGTTATTATTCCGTATTGTAAGCGTAACCCAATTCAATAGCCTAATCTACTTTCCCCGTGCTTTTCTCTTGCTAATCGAGGGGACCTGGCCGATCACTGGCCACCGATCCACTCGCTCCTTTCTTCCCTACCTTTCTCCTCTATCTGCCTCTTTCTCTTCTTTTTCGGTTAGACTCGTTTTTCTTCCCAGTTCCTTGTCCCGCTTTCAATTTAAGACAAACTCGTCCGCATCGTGCGTACGCATGCATGGGAAAAGTGCAGACTGGCATCTCATGATCCTGTTTTGCTCGAGGATTACACCGAGGCATTTACAACCGGCAGTGTTTGCGTCTTGTCGATATCGATTAATTTCGCGGTCGTAGGTAGCAGATTCCGAGTTGATCTTTTCACTGTACAAGTATCGGCGAAATAATTCGTGTAGGTAAAATTGAAAAATAATTCGTCGATATATACGCTGCTAGTCGCGGTACGCGTATCCTAGATACGCGTCGTGGTGGCGCTAGTGAGTTAAAGGCAAGATCGTCTTAGAACGTATATTCGCGAGAGTTTAGAAGACGATATATATGATGGAAGAAGGCGAAATAATTCGTGTATATAAAGTTAGAAAATAATTCGACAATATATACACTGTTATTCGCGATACGAGTATCGTAGATACGCGCCGTGGTGGCGCTAGTGAGTTAAATGGAAGATCGTCTCAGAGCGTTTATTCGTGAAAGGGTTTAGAAGACTCTATATACTCTATATATATGATAGAAGAGGAACAGATCGTTCCAGATCTCGGATCTATGGAATCTAATTTCCAAGGTCCTCAACCTCGAGGATTCCAACGTTTCTCTGTACAACCGTCAGGTGCAGCTGACGTAATAACGTCGTCCAGTGTACGCTGCAGGTCGATATGTCCCGGTACAGGGGTCGCTGGTTCGATTAATTGAAAAATGCTCGAGGGAGGAAGGGTGAACAGAGCGTATGGTATACTTAGGCGCATAGATCCATCTGGAGAGTAGAAAAAGGAGCACGTCGCGGACAGGGAGGAGTCGTTGAAACGTTCGATCGGTCGGTGTGTATATCCGTCGATGGATATTACCACGAGGCAGCCATGCCGAGATAATTGGACGGCGGGAAAATTAAAGGGAGCCACCGCGACTCTTGACTCTTCGGAGCGAGCGGAACGAGGCGGAATAATCTGCCTTGTCTTTAAGAGATTAGGTCCTTAAGGGAGCCTCCCTTCCTTTGCTCCCTTTCCACCCCGTCGTCTCCTTCTCTCACCGCAGAACACTTTTCATACCTTTCCGTAGCTTTCGAAACCTACCGCGATCTCGCCACCCTCTTCCCGTCTCCTCTCCTCTCCTCTCCTCTCCTCTCGCCGGCCACCGACGGCAGATCGGCGTCAACGAGAGCAGAGACGCGGTGAAGAAGCTGATCCTGCCCCTGCGGATACCACAGACGGAAGAAGAGCAAGCAAATTACCGTGGACCGTCCTGCTTGGCCCACAAGTCGACCAGCTTCTCGGAAGTCCAATTAAAAGTACCGTCTACAATGAGAGTCCAAGTGGCGCGCGACTGCAGACCGACTGACTTTGTGGAATTCTTTCGTTCAATGGATGCTGCCAGTTTTTACGGTTCTCGTTAGCTTCGTTGAGCAGTGGACGAGTAGGTAGGTTGGTAGTTAGGATACTCTGGTCGCTTTGACTGCCTTCAATTTTCATGCTTCATGGAATTTCCTCCGTTAGGCTCTTGGGGACTTATTCTGATATATTTAAATGGGTGAGTTACGTAGATAGGATACTCAGTTTCGTCGAATAGTGGATAGGATACTGATCCTGTAATTCATCAACATTGGTAACAAGTATAGCAGTGACAGGTCTAAGTGACCAGGGAAGTTTATGAGACCTAGCTTTTCGATTATGTCATATGACATAAATTAGATCACAGATCTATGATACTATGACCAATTCTGACCAGCAACTCCTTTTCCCTTCTTTTCCTAACAGAATTCTAAAGACAGGTCTAGGACAGGTCAAAGCACTAGCATAAACGTAAACTCAGTGCCAATTTTTTCACAATAAAATATAAAGAGTGTCAACTATGTCAGCACATACCGTCAAAAGAGAAGTCAGGTACTCTTCACCTCATCAAAAGACACGGATCACGATAACGAACGATCGAATTCTGACAAAGTCGTAGTCTAATAATCCTCGTACCTCGCAAGCAGATGGTAAGCTGGAAGACTCCAAGGGACAAGCGAATACAGACTAAGCTACCTGTCTCCTTTCCTCCTCATCTGCAGTCAGTAAGTTTGAAAATCCCGTAGGATGACGAAACGCGGGACAATACGTAAAGCAAAGTCCACCCAGATCAACGGAAATCAACGAAACTCTGCAGCCTAACCTCGCCACAGAGCTAGCCTAATAGCTCCTAAGCAGAATCCGATTAAACCGTCTGGTCTGACAAACGAAAAGGAAGTTACACTCCAGACGGATTAATACTAATCGGTGGCACACGTACGGGAAGACGTTTTAACAAGCTCGTCCCGGTGAGTCATTGTCAGTCACGGCATACAAAGTATCCCTAGGACGAGTCCACCGGTACAGGCTCCCTCTTCCTCGCTCCCTCAGTGAATCGACCGGTTTATCATCGATCGGGCAAAGATTAAGCTCCATACGGCAAGTGGTAGGGGGTCTCATGAATATTAACCCGAGGAAGCATAAGCCGAGGAATCCTTATCGATGTAGATCTTATAATTCCTCTGCAATGACCGTGCCCATCAGCGATGACGTTAATAACACGCCTGGCGAAATTATGGTTTCGCCCGATGCTTTTCGGCTGTCGCGACGAGAAAACGCCGTTTTCGGCCAACGAATCGCGTGTTGCCACAATGTTACGGGGTACTCATAGATGTTGCATGGGTTTAATATAAATTAAGGAGTACGCAAGATGCCGTTAAGAGTCGAGAAGCTGGACCCTATAAGACGAGGTCCCTTTTTTGGTACCACCTCGTCGATGCGTTACGTGGTCGTGGAAACATCCGTCGCATTTTTCTGCCAATGACGTGGCCCTGGACAATCCGACAGGCTACTTGAAAGGAGACACCCACGTGCTCGAGGAGAGAAATTTTTTGGCATGATTTTAAAAGATGACTTGAGAAGACATCGCGAGCAATTTGGTTAAAAGTTGAACAGATATTTGGTGGGAAGATTAAAATTTTTATTTTTTGAAGATTAAAAAGTTAGGTTAGGGTTTATTAGACGAGGGATAGTGGAATGTATATGTTTGATGATTATGATTCGAGTGTAATTTTGAGTTAGGTGAAATTTTTCGAGATTCGTAGATTTGATGTTTCAAACTGAATGATGATAAGACGATGATTGAAGGATTGAAATTATTTTTTATTTAATTTGGAATTAATTAATTAATTAATTTTCTGGAATGACTTTAGATGATTTTAGAAGAATCGCGAGCAGTTAGGTTGAAAGTTGAAAAGATACCAAGTAGCAAGGGTTTTTGAAGATTAAAAAGTTAGGTTAGGGTTTATTAGACGAGGGATAGTGGAATGTATATGTTTGATGATTATGATTCGAGTGTAATTTTGAGTTAGGTGAAATTTTTCGAGATTCGTTGATTTGATATTTCAAACTGAACGATGATAAGACGATGACAGTATGACAGAAGGATTGAAATTATTTTTTATTTAATTTGGAATTAATTAATTAATTAATTTTCTGGAATGACTTTAGATGATTTTAGAAGAATCGCGAGCAGTTAGGTTGAAAGTTGAAAAGATACCAAGTAGCAAGGGTTTTTGAAGATTAAAAAGTTAGGTTAGGGTTTATTAGACGAGGGATAGTGGAATGTATATGTTTGATGATTATGATTCGAGTGTAATTTTGAGTTAGGTGAAATTTTTCGAGATTCGTAGATTTGATGTTTCAAACTGAATGATGATAAGACGATGATTGAAGGATTGAAATTATTTTTTATTTAATTTGGAATTAATTAATTAATTAATTTTCTGAAATGATTTTAGATGATTTTAGAAGAATCGCGAGCAGTTAGGTTGAAAGTTGAAAAGATACTAAGTAGCAAGGGTTTTTGAAGATTAAAAAGTTAGGTTAGGGTTTATTGGATGAGGTATATTGAAGTGTATGTGTGTTTTATTTGTGGTCACGATTCGTAAGTAATTTTGAGTTAGGTGAAATTTTTCGAGATTCGTTGATTTGATGTTTTAAACTGGAATGATGATAAAACGAAGACAGAAGCACTGAAATTATTTTTGATTTAATTTGGGAGAAGTGAAAGTTTGAAGATGGAGATTGTTCTTGAAATATCTAAACTGTTCTTGGTTTAATTGCTCGAGGAATACTGGAATGTACGTTCTTTGATTCGAGTATAATATATGAGTAAAATGTAATGAGGATTTCTAAGTGTACAAAATTCCTTGGTTGTTAACTTTAACAGGCAGTAGTTACGTGTACGCGTATATTATTTTTCTCACACGAACAATTGTGATATTCTAGCCTCGATAAATTCGTCCCTGAAGAAATTAAAACTGATTCTCCTTCTGTGACAAATGGCTTAATACTTTTTATAGGTTATACTAATAGGTGGATATATCTTGTCCCCATTCGTATGTCTTACATCTTATTTCAAGTTGTTTTTCAATCAAAAATTTCCAAAATTGTCGAAACCGACTATGAATATTAATTTTGATGTAACATAAAGGTACATGAAGTATTCATACATTAATTTATATATCGTTTCTTCGTACATTATTTGGAAAAATGTAAGAAAAATGTTAGAATAGGAGAACTTGAAGTTGATATTTTGTTATGACAAAGAAGCATAAATTATTTAAATATCCATATTTTACTTCATATTCAAAATTCTTCCTATTTTTATCACTATATTAAAAAGGTTTCTAGTTCCAAAATCTGCAGAAATACTATGAAATTCAAATTTCTATGTACTTCTAATATTATACTAAATATATTTCTATTTCCAAAACCAAATAAAATTTCCAAAATATCATAACATACGTTCAAAATTTGGTCCTAGGTCAGAAACATAGGTAGCTCAGAAATTTGCAAAAATACCATAATATACCTATAAAATTCTTCCTACTTCTATCACTATACCAAAAACATATCTACCTCAAAAGTTTCCAAAAATACCATAATATACCTATAAAATTCTTCCTACTTCTATCACTATACCAAAAACATATCTACCTCAAAAGTTTCCAAAAATACCATAACATACCTATAAAATTCATCCTACTTCTACCACTATACCAAAAACATATCTACCTCAAAAGTTTCCAAAAATACCATAACATACCTATAAAATTCATCCTACTTCTACCACTATACCAAAAAACACATCTACCTTTAAAACCCCCATAACTACCGTAAAAATACCACAAAATACGAATCTTCCTACTTCCACCACTACACCAAAACCACATCTACCTTCTAAACCCCTATAACGACCACAAAAATACCATAACATACCAATAAAATTCTCCCCACTTCCAGCACTAAACCAAAAACACATTAACTTCCGAAACCTCCAATATTTTCTCCACCATATAAAAAACAATCTACCTCCAAACCACCAAAGACCCCATAAAAAGAAAAATTCAAACAAACTTCCACTCAAACCCGAACCTAACCCTACTTCCACATCGCTCCCTAAAACATAACCTCAAATCAGAACTGCTCTCACCCTCGCCACCCAGGACGACGTCGACCCCCGAAAGCATCCCCGATCGGCAGGCGCAGTGGCATAAATGAAAACGGGCGAGAAGCCCCGGCATTGACCCAGTTGCGCGTAACTGGCGCGCGAATCGGCGGTCATACCTGCGGCGAAACGCGGCGCCGTTTCCGCTTCCGTCGCCGGTGCTGCCGACACGCGAGGGCGTCTCGCCGATCGGAAATATGGATGACTAATACGCGAGCCGCGTGGCGAACGCGCGCGAGACACGTCTCGGAGTCGCGCGTGCCCCTCGGTCCGAGTGTCTTCTCCGTAAGTCTATAAATGTAACGAGATGAAGGAGCGGCCGCGGTGTCTGCCTCGTAGAATGTACAGTGCACGCGATCGATGCTGCCCGAAATCCACGCATTTTTACCGCCAGACGCCAAAACAAACACCGCGACCGGTCCTACCCCTGCGTACCTGAGGCCGAGACCCCGCGTTCCCCTGCACGAGTTTCGTTCCTTGTTTCACGCAAATGTGGCAACTCGATTTTGGATTTTGGATTTTTTCGATTACGTTTCGATCAGGTTAATCGATTCAGATTCATTGGGAAACGCGAATGGGACCCGATTTGTGAAAATTAGGTTTCGTTTGTGGTAATGATTATATAGATTTTTAAATATATGCGTTGACATGATTAAAGAGAGTTAGAGTCAAAAAATCGTCGAGTACGAAGGGTTTATATGAGCTGTTCACTACACAAATCGAGTAATTCGACTTTTTGAAAAATCTTAAATTTAAGTGTCAAAACACTTGGTATAGTTAGAACTACGTTATTTTATTGTATTTCTCCACCTTTTGTTTTATGTAGTTAATCAATTTGTGCAGTGAACGGTTCATATGTTGACTGGCATGGTGGTTAAGGAAATTTTGAATTTATTTTTATCATTTTTTAGAGAATTTGAACAAATTGCGAAGTAATCACTGCGCTACTTTTAAGATGAGAATGAAGTTTCCAATGTTTTTACTTTTCGCGTAATACTTCCTTTATGCGAAAAATATAGTGGAAATAAAAATATTTTGGCATATATAGACGTGTCATAGAAATTTCTCCTATGGAGATGCGAATGCAGTTTTACTTTATAAAATGTGTATAAATTATCAAATTGATTATTAATGACAGATTGTTCTCAATGCAAAAAGTATAATAAAAGTGAAAAATTAATAAATTATTGCCTATTACTGGAACATTTTAATGAAAAGTACTCGTAAGTTGCAAAAAAATTAAAAATCGTTATACCAACTGTTAATAACAAATTAGTATTGCTACTAACAAATTGTTCAAAGTGGAAATTAATGATAAAAATAAAAAAGATTAATAAATTATTGCCTATTACTCGAGTTCATAATGAATTTATGTAAAAATGTACCGATAACTTACAAAAAGTTTATATATTATTACACAAATTGTTAATAACAAATTAATATTGTTATTAACAAATTGCTCGTAACGTATATTTATAATAAAAGTAAAAACAATTAATAAATTATTAGCTATTAGAGCGGAAAAATAATAATTAATGGAATCGGTAAAGTTCGGAAATTTTCGATTGGGGTGGGGGGCTCGGCCGATCGGAGGCTATATAAAGGGCGACGCGACACAGCATAAGTCATTTGTCAGTTCGACTTCGGTAGTGTAACATCTAAACTTTCGTGTGCGCGAGGGTGGGGATTCGAAGTGAGGTTGGGGCTAGCCACCCCACCCTCACCCCCACCCATTAAACAATTTACTAATAATTTTTATTTTGTTTACAGATATTAATTTCTTTTTCTTTCAGGTTTTAATTATTTTTTATTTTTTCAGCTATTAATTATTTTTTCTCGTTTCAGATTTTATATTTTGGTTTTTATTTATCTTCATTTGACAATTCGAATATTTCGTATAATATTCGATTGTCTCATCGTTGGGTTTTTCGTGTCTCATCGATGGGTTGATCGCTCCATTTGGTTTATCTTTGTTTATATATATTGTTTATTATATATATTTGTTTCAATTTATTTTCTTTTACTAATGCTACTAATCTTTTTCTTTTCAACTTTTCAGGTTTTCAAGCCATCGTTGGACGACGCGGGATGCGTGCGTTTAGACCTAAGTAGACCTAAATAGTCATAAGATAGACGCCTAGACTAAGTCTCATGTGCGCGCTATCTGTAGAAAGGTAAGCCACCTAACTTGGAGCGAATATATACATTTCATATTTCCCCTCTCGTTTACCAAATAGAACATAATTGTTCTCGCGATAATCGCGATCGTTCTTAAGTACCGACTAGCCTACGCACGTGCTTCCCGTGTACTCGTCAACTCCATGGTCTCGTAAGTCATTCTCACGATTCGTCTCCGACACCCATTTCTGCCACTGTCAATCTCGTCATGCATCGAGATCTCTGGTGGCCCTCAGGCTGGTGAGGCATCTGGAGTAATACGGGGGTCCGTCGACCTTAGTCGTCCTGGGTGCCAATCCGTGCACACGACCGGGGGATGGGTCCTGCAGTCGGAATCATTGCAAGAGCGTGCCTGCCTGCCCCTCTAGCACTTGGTGGCTATGTGGTTATGTTTGCATAGAGCCGGGGTATGGAGCATGCGCGTGATTCCGACTGTTAGGCCTCGCATAGGACCCTCGGATTGCCTCTGGGTGTTTCGCTGGTTCGTTGGCTGCCTTAGATCATCGACTAAGCCATGGCGAGGTCGGCGGTGGCAGGGTGGGCAAGGCCCGATCGGGAGGGTGCTGAGGCCCGGAGTTGTCTTGTACACGGGAGTGCGTCGCGTAGGCTAGTCGGTCTTTTGAATAATCGCGTGTCTTTTGTAAGACACGATATTTAATAAAGTGTCAGTAGCTTCACTTTAACTTCGTTCGCTCCAAGTTAGATTAGGATACCTTTGATACAGATAGCGCCAGCAGGCTGCGCCATTAGGGCGCATGTCGGGTCTCGATGCGTAGCCACCTCCTCGTGGTGAGACCTGGTAATTGGTGTGATTTTTCAAAAATTATTCTTTGAAATTCACATCAAGCTAAGAGTTACGCACCAAAGTTGAAATATTAATTATAAGCTAGTTATAAATTAGTTATATGTTATATATAAGTCAATAATAACTTTAACATATTTCCTATCTATTCTAAATTTTCAAATTCCCCCTAAACTTATCTGTATTTTTATTTGCACTTCTTTCTTTCTCAGACTGTTATATCCCTGTTCCATTGCACTTGGTACTAGGATTACGCGTAGTTGGGGCACTGTCTAGACTAGAAAAGCGAAGCTGTAAAACCCCATGTACACATTAGCAACGAATATTTTCTCAATTTAATCGAAATGAAATAACAAAGCAAATTTAATTTCGGAATCAATAAGGCCATCGTCCACTAAATAACTAAATATCTCCACAACCGTCATTCGACAATTTTACTTTAATTTTCGCCCGCGAAAATACTCTCGTGACCTGCCATGCAATATGCAAATACACAATGAACGTGTTAAACGGATAGGCGACGGGAAAGCGAAATAACGATCGGATTAAGGAGAACAGTCGACGGCGAGGCTCGTCTACGTCCGGGTCTGCTCAACGTGACTCCGCAGATCTTACCTGTTTCCCTAGATACCGTTTATCTCCAAGTTCGCCTAATCTCTCTTAAGACACAGCTCGCGACACCACGCTCCATCCACTCTATCCATCTTTCACTCTTCGATTCGTGACATCGCGAGTTCCCCGAAACCTAGCTCCACTTATCAGCCTCGGAAACCCGCGTTCTCCTCTCACCGTTTCGATCCCGATTCCATTCGATCAGGATCCCTGATTCGACCAAAGAGAACACTCCCATAAACATTGCTAGAGTCATGAAACAATGAAAAATTCGCGAAAAACGGTTTCATCTGCGAATGAAACGGTTGGGACGACCACGCCCTGCGAGCTCTGCAGAGACAATCTGCAGATTTGATCTAAGGGGTCGTAAATCCGGCGCATTCTCATGCACCGAGCAGGCCGACGACCGACGTATCGCCTGCCTTTTCCAATTCCGAATTATCGATCGCCAAAATCTACGAGCACCGTTTCTTCCAGCTCCCGCACGTCCACGCAACGAGCGCAAAGGCGCCGCAGCGTCGGCGTCGCTCACCGTGCATAGTAATAATAAAAAAAGGAAGGGAAAAACGGAGAAAGGAAAGAGAAATGTCTACATTAGCCATTGGCACGACAGATCTTCGTTGGCAGATAAGGGAGATTTACGAACGGGCTATCGTCGCACGCACAGGACTTATCGATCTGTAACGGAAACGGAATGGCACCGTGGTCGAAAACGCGCCATCTTTCGGCCGCTCGTGGTTCCGTCCACTTCCGGAAATCGATCTTCATCCGTGGATCACTCGCTGGTTACGGGAGAAATCTCGCGACCGAGTAACGATTGTTGCATAATGTTACGTTAACCCGCTATGGGCCCGTGTAACTTTCAAGTTACATGCTGATGTATGGGTATTCTATTAACACTGCCCATGGCGCCAACATGAATATTTTATTATGCGATGCATATTATTTTGAAATATTATTTACAATAGATAAGGTGAGTCCTATAATCGCGTTTAATGTATTTTTCGCGGTGGGGGTCACCGGAGACCCCCGCGGCGCTGTAGACCATTTTTGCCATTATCAATTGTTTGAAAAGCAACTGGAAAAAATATTTCAATTCCCGATTTTAGGATGAAGTTACCGATGTATTTAGTGAAATGGTCTGATCAAGAAAATTGCATTTCATCGAGCAATTACTTAGAGAAAAACGTGGTTACGAATTTAAAAAGAAACCTGGAAGTGTGCGAAATGGAAGGCGAGTTTGCAAAGTGTGCTATGAAAATAATTCAAATCAGCTAGGAAGAATGAGAGCAAAGAATTGCACTAAAAAATGGCGACATATTGCGCCGACTGTTTTGGTTCAGCTTTTCTTTCTACAAATAAAATTATTTTTGCATGTTCTGTATGGCATTCATTTCTTCGAACCATTATAGTAGCAATGCTATTTAAAAATTTATCAGAATCGATATTTACTCTAATTGTGTATTTTTACTAATGGTCGCGTCGCCAGTCACCGGTGGGCCCCATGGCGCCACCGCCAAGTTGAGTGCCGGTCACCGGTGACCCCCATGGCAGTCAACGTGTTGAATACTGCATTCAACGTTATCGTCTTGCTCACTCCAGTTCGCGATTTTTCTTTCGATATATTTATAATTATTTTTACAATACCTCCCGTGGTTCCATTTTCCAAAATTCGAATTCTTTTTCATTCACCGGTTATTCGATCATGATAGGTTAGGCCCCCTATGACCTTTTCTCCGCAAGATGGCGTGGAAAATTATCTTGTCTATCTATTGCGCATTATCTTGGCACAATAGTGCAACCGTTATTAATTCAAACTTTCAATACGAATTCGTTATAATAAAATTGTCAAAACTGCTGAATTTATTGGTTGATATTTGTTAATTTTATGTTACATACAATTCTTACAGTGAAGAGAATTATATATTCGGTCCATAGAGAATTAAGGGTATTTTTGGACCATTTCGAGTCATCGAGTCAGCTCGCGGATACCGGATTCAGTTTTCCTGAATCTGAATCTGAATCATTGCGAATGCTCGAGGAACGCAGAGTGTGGTAACGTTATGCAAATCGAGGATTATTCGCGGGTAATTAATAACAATGACGCTTTGTTCGCTGCGCCTCGCGAGTCGCGTCGCGGTAGATGAGAGAAAATTCGCGGAACACCGCGGGACAGTTGTAAATTGATTAATCGGAGTGATCCATGGATCACTGGGACTGATCGGGGATCGTGAATGGTGATTTAAGCTGGTGGTGATCTGGTGATCTAAGCATGGGGTTTACATTTACATTGGGGAATTCGTACGAGTTATAATAAATTGTAATTATATAACTAATTAATTATAACTATTATATTTTAATTGCATTATAATTTTTATTATTTTCATTGTTTATTATAATTGCGACTAATTGTAATAAAATTATAGTCGAATTATAATAAATTATAATAGTAATATCGTGCGTTTTAGGTTAGCACTGTGACGAAAGCAGCGAAATCTAATTACACGGTGTGTACGATAAGGTAGTTGTAATCTCGTGTGTACCTACGTTTAGTAGATCTTGTGCAAATTAAGTAACGGGTACCATGCGCAGATAAATAGCAAGAACGACGAATTATTTACCGTAGTTTGCAAGTAATATCGGAGCAAAGGGAATTAAATTTTTGAGATACGAGGTATTTTAATTTTTGTGTTTAATTTTAGTAATTTAATTTAATTACGTTAGATTCATTAGTAATTTAATTCCGAGTATTTTAATTACAGTTATATTTTAACTACAGTAATCTTATTGAAATTGCATAACGAACGTTATGTATAGATAACTAAGAGGAGTGATAGATTGTTCATCGTGTCTTGTATCTGTTAGTATCGTGGCAGAAGAATGCAAATTCGAAGAGCACAATTGCGAACATAAATTTCAAGTAATACTTAGCAAGCCTGTGTAAATCGATTGACAAGTATATTATTCATGAATATTTATTGTAACGACGATTATTGTAACAATTGTCTACGATGGTTTATACCAGTATCGTGCAAGAAGAACCTAAATTCAAGGACTATGATTACTAGTATAATCTTGTATGTACATATTCCTAACAGTTTATGCAAATCGATTAACAAGAATTACTCACAGATAATTAGAGAGAATGATAGATCGACCATCGTGTCTTATGCTAGCATCATGACAGAAGAACGTAAAATTTAAGAAGCATAATTGCTAATGCAATCTTACGCATAGTTACACCTGGAAGACTTATGCAAATAAGTGACAATAAATGAGAAGTACATTATTCATGGATATTTATTATGACATCGACCAATCGTCTCCAATGTTTCATACCAGTATCGTGTAAAAAGAACCTAAATTCAAGGAACACGATACTCGATGTAATCTTATGTATACCTATATCTAGGAGACCTCCAAAAATTGACAAATGTCAGTATCATTTACAGATATTTATTATAACAATAAAGACCAACAGGCTAGATTATTTCATGCCAATATCCTGTCAAAAGAACCCAAATTCAAGTAACAGGATTAACAGTGTAATCTTATGTATACCTACATCAAGAAGACCTCCAAAAATGGAAGAACGAGTAGATTATTTAGAGATATTTATTATAACAACAAGGACTAATAGTCTTCAGTGTTTCATGCTAATATTACGTCAAAAGAACCGAAATTCAAGAAACAAGATTAGCAGTGTAATCTTAGACATACTTATACCCAGAAGACTTCCAAAAATGGATGAACAAGTCCATAATCCATGGATATTTTTATGACAACAACAACCAATAGTCTCCAATGTTTTATACCAATATCCTGTCAAAAGAACCAAAATTCAAGGAGCAAGATTAGCACTGTAACCTCACGTATACCTACATCTAGAAGAGCTCCAAAAATGGACAAAGGAGTATATTATTTAAAGATATTTATTATAACAACAAGAACCAATAGTCTCCAGTGTCATGCCAATCAATATTCTCCATAGTCATGCCAATATCATGTCAAAAGAACCCCAATTCAAAGAGCACGATTAGCACTGCAATCTTACGTATACCTACATTTAGAAGACCTCCAAAAATGGATGAACAACTACATAATCCATGGATATTTATTACGATGACAATGATCAATAGTCTGCAATGTTTTATACCAATATGCTGTCAAAAGAACTATGCTCCAAATTCAAGGAGCAAGATTAGTACTGTAATCTCACGTATACCTACATCTAAAAGACCTCCAAAAATGGACAAAGGAGTATATTATTTAAAGATATTTATTATAACAACAAGAACCAATAGTCTCCAGTGTCATACCAATCAATAGTCTCCATAGTTATGCCAATATCATGTCAAAAAAACCCCAATTCAAAGAGCACGATTAGCACTGCAATCTTACGTATACCTACATCTAGAAGACCTCCAAAAATGGATGAACAACTACATAATCCATGGATATTTATTACGATGACAATGATCAATAGTCTGCAATGTTTTATACCAATATGCTGTCAAAAGAACTATGCTCCAAATTCAAGGAGCAAGATTAGTACTGTAATCTCACGTATACCTACATCTAAAAGACCTCCAAAAATGGACAAAGGAGTATATTATTTAAAGATATTTATTATAACAACAAGAACCAATAGTCTCCAGTGTCATGCCAATCAATATTCTCCATAGTCATGCCAATATCATGTCAAAAGAACCCCAATTCAAAGAGCACGATTAGCACTGTAATCTTACGTATACCTACATCTAGAAGAGCTCCAAAAATGGACAAAGGAGTATATTATTTAAAGATATTTATTATAACAACAAGGACCAATAGTCTCCAATATCATGCCAATGAATAGTCTCCATAATCATGCCAATATCTTGTCAGAAGAACCCCAATTCAAAGAGCAGGATTAGCACTGTAATCTTACGCATGCTTACACCTAGAAGACCCACGAAAAATCGACAAACGAACATATAACCCATGGATATTTATGATAACAAGAAGGACGAATAGTCTGCGGTGTTTCACGTCGGTTTCATGGCGGAAGAAACAAAATCCACGAAGTACGCGAACGCGGGTGTAACCTCATGCGTACCTACACCCTGACCGGACCACGAAGGCCACGCCAAATATCGATTCTCGCTAAACTCGAAATGGATATGGAAGCCCGAAGAATGTTGGAATTTTCTAGCGGGTTGCTATGAGAGCTGGCAACTACAGTTCCCCACGGGGCCTCGCGTTTTATCTCTTCCCGATCTGTCTAACCGCACTCTGTCCTCCGCGTCCATGGAAATCCATCCTCATCGAATCGAGTGATCGCGGCCACGTATCCCGAGCAGGCAGACGGAAGAATCCGAAGTCTGGAAATGACCGTTGCCACAATTGCAGTTTGCGTTTAACAGGAATAGCCGGCTGATATTTATACTCCCTAGAACGTTTCCCTGTCTTTCCTGCCGGCTAAAGAGAACATGGCGAGCGGCAGCCTGGAATTCGCCTGTTCCGCGGAAAGTGCAGCCGGCCCGGGGACAGAGGATCGGAATTCGACGATAACGAGCGAACAGCGACTAACAGATAACGAGTAGCTTCCCGAGCCGATGGAAAATTACGCGACACCGAGGGAAAAGGAGAAACAAAGAGAGAGGTCACGGCAAAATGGGACATCGTGATCGACAAAGCGTTCGCGCGATAAGGAAACGTCCTCGATTAGCCACTCTCGCACACACGCCTGTCTTCGCGAGAACAGTCGCGATGCCGATGCTTTCCTCGTCGATGACTGCGGGTTTTTCATCGGTTTTATAATTTTCCTCGAATCGACTGGTCATCGATGACAGTCGTTACGGGTTCCCGATTTCGCTACGAAGAAGGATGCACGAAGAAGGTATACGCGAGGATGAAGTTCGAATTAATGGAAATGTGGAGTCCATGCTGTGGATGAAGCTATGCGTTATTAACTATTAGATGATTTAGTTGAATTAGGTATGAAGAGAAGGGATAGATTTTCGAAGAACGTGGCTGTAGTACAGGGGTGCAGCTTTCGTTCCTTAAATTTTTAAGGGACGTATGCAATGGTATAGATGCAATTACCTGTTACTAAATATTTGACAATTTTATTGAATTATATATAAGTATAAGGGTTAAATTTTTAAGGAATGTAGCTAATTGTGTGGATGCAGCTTTCGGTTACTAAATATTTGACAATTTTGTCGAATTAAATATAAATATAAGGGATAAATTTTTAGGGGATGTATCTATTCGCGTGGATATAGTTTCCGGTTGTTACCTAATCGATGATTTTGTCGAATTGAGTATAATTATAAGGGTTTAATTTTTAAGGGACGTGTCCAATGGTATAGATACAACTACCTGTTACTAAATATTTGACAATTTTATAGAATTATATATAAGTATAAGGGTTAAATTTTTAAAGAATGTATCCAATGGTGTGGATGCAGCTTTCGATTATTAAATATTTGACAATTTTGTCGAATTAAATATAAATATAAGGGATAAATTTTTAGGGGATGTATCTACTCGCGTGGATATAGTTTCTGGTTGTTACCTAATCGACGATTTTGTCGAGTCGAGTATAATTATAAGGGTTTAATTTTTAAGGCACGTATCCAATGGTATAGGTGCAACTACCTGTTACTAAATATTTGACAATTTTATTGAATTATATATAAATATAAGGGTTGAATTTTTAAAGAATGTATCCAATGGTGTGGATGCAGCTTTCGGTTATTAAATATTTGACAATTTTGTCGAATTACATATAAATATACGGGATAAATTTTTAGGGGATGTATCTACTCGCATGGATATAGTTTCCGGTTGATACCTAATCGATGATTTTGTCGAATCGAGTATAATTATAAGGGTTTAATTTTTAAGGCACGTATCCAATGGAATAGGTGCAACTACCTGTTACTAAATATTTGACAATTTTATTGAATTATGTATAAGTATAAGGGTTAAATTTTAAGGAATGTAGCTAATGGTGTGGATACAGTTTCTGGTTGTTAGCTATTCGATAATTTCGTTGAATTCAGTATAAATATAAGGATTCAATTTTTAAGGAAAATATGCAATCTTGTACATGCAGCTTCCGGTTGTTACCTATTCAGTGATTTCATGGAATTAAATATAAATATAAATATAAGGATTAAATTTTTATGGAATATATGCAATCTCGTGGACACAGCTTCTGATCACTAAATATTTGACAACTTCGTGGAATTAAATATAAATAGGATTAAATTTTTAAGGTATGTACCCTATCGTGTGGATGCAGTATCCGGTTGTTACCTATTCGACAATTTCATGGAATTAAATATAAATATAACGATTAAATTTTTATGGAAAGTATGCAATCTCGTGGGTGCAGCTTTCGGTTACTAAATATTTGACAACTTCGTGGAAATAAATATAGATATAAGAATTAAATTTTTAACGAACGTATCCAATCGTGTAGATACAGTTTCCAGTTGTTACCTGCTTGCTGGTTCCATCGAAATGAGTATAATTATAAGGGTTGAATTTTTAAGAAAAGTATAATATCACTTGGATGCAGCTTCCGATTACTAAATATTTGACAATTTCGTCGAATTAAATATAAATATAAGGGTAATTTTTTAAGGAATGTATGCAATCTCGTGGATGCAGTTTCCGATTGTTACCTATTCCATGATTTCGTCGAATTAGATAAGAAGGTGGGACTTAGACTTGTAACGCACATATTCAGTCGCGTGGATACAACTTCCGGTTATATTACCTATTTCATGATTTCGTCGAATTCGATATAAATGAATATAAGGGTTAAATTTTTAACGAACTATAGAGCTTCCGGTTGTTACCTATGCTATGCTATGCTTTTAACTATATATGAGGATGAGAGTGAGACCTTTAACGAACATATGCAGTCGTGTGAATGCAGCTTCCAGTTATTACCTATTCGATAATTTCCTCGAATTAGGTATAAAAATAAGGAGTAGACTTTTAACGAACGTATTCAATCCTTGTGGATGAGACTTCCGGTTGTTACTTATTCCACGATTTTAACGAACCAAGTATGAGAGCTGGATTTTTAACGAACGTGCGAATGCTGCCTTCGCGAATCGGTAATTATCGAAGACGATATTAATTCAAACTCATCTGCATTCGACGAAATAAATAAGATAAGCGTAAAGATGAGAATTAGACTCTTAACAAACGTATTCAGGTTTGTGAATACACCCTTCGATTATTACTTATTTGACAATTCCGTCGAATAGATAGTAATCGAAGACACTGTCAAGAAATAAAGAAAAGAGGATGCGAAATGCTATATACGAATTGGCATAGTACTCGCTCCGCGCAGTTCCAACTCTTCTCGCGATCCCTCGCCGATTTAACGATTAATTATCCCAGAACACGGATTTGAGGACACTCGATACCAGATAACGTTTATCCTGACTTCCGCGAGCCGCAGGAAAGCCCGGGACACCTTTAGAGGGGACCACGTTTGATGGCAAACGCGTTAACTCGAGAGCACGTGAACGGCTTCCCTACGTGACGCGATAAAACCTTATCTTTAGCACCTGGGAACATTCGATTCGCCAGATTTATCAAGATCGAACGAGAACACGGGACACGATCTTCCATAGGTCAAAACGATCCTTTGATAAATAAGCAGCTGTGAGAGCGAGAGTTGATCGCGAAGGATTCGAACCTGAGGTACAACCTGGATGCATTCGATCCGTGAAAACGAAAGACGCTATCTTCCATTAATCAAAACTACCCTGTAATACATAAATACAGACGACCAAATTGGGTTAATCGTGAAAAATTGAAATTAGAGATAAGAGGACAAATTCTTTGATATCTTGGTAACCTTCTGTCAAGCAGGAACAAAAGACACTATCTTCCACTAATCAAAACTACCCTCTAACAGGAAAACACAGGCGTTCAAGTTAGACTTATCTTGAAAAATTTAAATTAGAGACACGAATTGGAGCACCTTTACACTTTGGTATCCTGGAACGCTGGAACTCTGAAACCCAGGAATCTTGGAACCATGGACCTCTGAAACCCAGGAATCCTGGAACCCTGGAACTTTGAAACCCAGGAATTCTGAAATCCTGGAACTCTGAAACCGTAAAACCCTGGAACCCTGGAAACCCAGAATTCCGGAACCCTAAAACACTGGAATCTTGGAACCATGGATCTCTGAAACCCAGGAATCCTGGAACCCTGGACCTCTGAAACCCAGAAATCCTGAAATCCTGGAACTCTGAAACCTTAAAACCCTGGAACCCTGGAACTCTGAAGCCTTAAAACCCTGGAACCCTGGAAACCCAGAATTCCGGAACCCTAGAACACTGGAATCCTGGAACCCTGGACCTCTGAAACCCAGGAACAATGGAACCCTGGACCTCTGAAACCCAGGAATCCTGAAATCCTGGAACTCTGAAACCTTGAAACCCTGGAACCTTGAAAACCCAGAATTCCAGAACACTGGAATCCCGGAACCCTGAAACCCTAGAAATCCAGAATTCCGGAACCCTGGAATCCCGGAATCTTGGAACCCTGTGACCCAAGAATCCCGGAACCCTGGAACCCTGGAAACCCCGAATTCCGGAACACTGGAATCCCGGAACCTTGGAACCCCGGAAGTCTTCGATTCGCAAGATGGCTCCAGATCAAACGAAGACGAAACAACGAATGGGAACAACGCACCCCAATAAACAAACGCAGATCAAGTGTTAATCGCGATAAATCGAAATCTAGACGAAGAGCAGTAAGAATTAAATCCGCTTACGCGTGTAAACGACGAACGCATTCGACAATTACATTGAGGACGAGTCGGAGGCGAGAATCATCGCGAAGAGACATGAACGCCCGATAATTACACACGCTGAACGGAACACGACGGGCAAAGGGGAAGAGCAACTTAGAATTTTCCCGTGCAAAGAAGATGCAAATTGTCGTGGCTTTAATAAACTCCTTCTCTCTTTGCAATGACGGTATCACGAGATTGCAATAGGTCGATCACGATTGCAATCAAATATGATGAGATCATCGACCACCGTTCAATGCTATTATGTCTCACTCCAATTGGATGACAATTCCAATATTTTTCGCGGTATTTTCGGTATCGGGTTATGCTGATATCGAGTGTCAAATATTTTCTAAAATTTCAGAAAATTTCTTCGATCTGAGAAATTTATTTTACACATAAATAATCACCGGTGAAGCGATTAATCAATGATGAGATCAATGTCTAATACTCACTATTATATTTCACTGTTAATTTGAATATTTTTCCCAATATTTTTGGCATCGACCTTATATCGAGTGTCAAATATTTTCCAAAATTTCAGAAAATTTCTTCGATCTGAGAAATTTATTTTACACATGATGGAGATAATCATTAATGAATCTATTAGTCAATGATGAGATCGTTATCTAATATTCACTATTATATTTCACTGTTAATTTCAATATTTTTCCCAATATTTTTGGCATCGACCTTATATCGAGTGTCAAATATTTTCCAAAATTTCAGAAAATTTCTTCGATCTGAGAAATTTATTTTACACATGATGGAGATAATCATTAATGAATCTATTAGTCAATGATGAGATCGTTATTTAATATTCACCATTATATATCACTACGAATTTGAATATTTTTCCCAATATTTTTGGCATCGATCTGATACCAAATATAGTTGACTCAATGAAGAAGAAACGAATTTTTCAAGATTACATATTTCCTAAAATTTCAATCCCACGAATTGAGAAATTCATTTCACACGTGAGGAAGATAACCACCAGTGAAGTGATCAGTCCGACGATGAAATTTTGTGGAATTAATCACTTCGGCTTTCGAAATTACGCTTTTATCACCGACATCGAATAATTCTAGCCTTTCGTTGCGAAACTGAGTTCGCTCCGCAGCGACGCGATATTTTTTCGCGGAGATATATCGAAAGTGACACGAGAAATACTTAAAATCATAGGGTGTGCTATCACCATGTCGCGCATTGCACAAACGATAAAAAGCGTATTGGTGGTAGGTTCGTTTTATCGCGAGAAGGTCAGTTTTATTTATCACTACACGCGTTGCTAAAACTCGTACTCGTAAATTCGTCACGCAACAAAGACGAGATAGTAACGATAGCAATAATCCGACAATAACTAGCAATGTCCCGCGAAACTTCAACCCCCGACTATCGACTCCGAGCATGACTTTCCGCAATGCATATCCTCGCTTAATTAATCCTGTGCACTCGACGATTTTTTGGCTAAAGAAGAATAGGAGATTTTCAAAGATTTTCTGTCACAAAGCTGATGATATTTTTTGAACACTAAGTAAGAAATCCTATAATAATTAACAGATAGAATTATTTAATTTTGATACATTTCGTACACTGTTACATTACCTGAAATTTGACATAGTAATGAATATCGAGTTTCGAAATTTTATCAAATGGCGACTGAAAACTTATCAAAGGTTAACCCTCTGCACTCGACGATTTTTTGGCTGAAGAAGAATAGGAGATTTTCAACGATTTTCTGTCACAAAGCTGATGATATTTTTTGAACACTAAATAAGAAATACTATAATAATTAACAGATAGAATTATTTAGTTTTGATACATTTCGTACATTGTTACATTACCTGAAATTTGACATACTAATGAATATCGAGATTCAAAATTTTATCAAATGGCGACTGAAAACTTATCAAAGGTTAACCCTTTGCACTCGACGATTTTTTGGCTAAAGTAGAGTAAAAAATCAAAGATTCTCCATTAAAAAACTGACGATACCTTTTTGAGCAGTAAATAAAGAATTGTATAATAATACAATTGTAGAATTATTTGATTTCGATACTTCGCACACGGTTGCATTGTTAAAAAACTGACGATACCTTTTTGAGCAGTAAATAAAGAATTGTATAATAATAGAATTGTAGAAATATTTGATTTCGATACTTCGCACACGGTTGCATTACATTAAATTTGATATATTAATTAATATTGATCTTCCAAATGTTATCAAATGGCGACTGAAGGACGCCTCTCGAGCGCAAAGGGTTAATAATCTCTCATATTTTTCAACCCTCAGAGAAGTAACTTAGTCGCCATTTCCTTCGATACCTAAATGACGAATATTTAAAATAATTCGAACGAATAATTAAAAATAATTACGAATGAAATATTTAAATATTCCAGTCATTCGTTCCTCACGCAAACACGCCATTTTCCATTTTATTTCAGCAAAAGAGTTTCGAACTGCTGTTTCCTCACAGCGAAAAAATCTACCAAACAAAGGGGTTAATATGCAATCATGAACTTGACGAGTCATTATCTCGGCGATAAATTGTATCTCTCTCTATGCAACGATAAGTCACATTAACCCCTCGCAGTATGATTTAATTCCGAGAGTTAACCAATGTACCTCTACTCCATTCGCGATAAGAACTCGCGAGTTGGGGTTAATTTCATAAACTTTCAATTGCGGTATCTCTTGATCTTCGGAATCGGGTTCTGAGAATTGAAAATTAATTCTTGGCGAATATAAAACGTTGCTCACGCCACTGCGAGTGTTCGGTGTTCCGATTCCACCATTTTTTAATTAAATAATTTTATTTACCCTTATCTTTTAACTCACAGCCTCTCACCTATAATTTCGAAAACTATAATAAATTTTGGTATCATTTTAAAACGGAAAACCGATTTAAAAATGGGACAAAAATCGGTATTTTTCATTTTTCAAACATCGATCACTGGATAGATGGAAATTACTCTTCGTTAAAATATTCATACAGCACATAAGAGACTCGACCTATTTCACACGATTCAAAAATGGGACAAAAATCGGCATTTTCCATTTTTCAAACGCGTTAATAACCTATTTCACGCGATTTTCAAGAAATTAGAAATCGAGATACATCGATCAATGAGAGATCCACGAGAAAGAAACAAAACGAACGTAAATGGAGTGATTAAAAAATGATTAAAAAATGGGACAAAAATCGGCATTTTTCATTTTTCAAACGTCCTAATAACCCATTTCACGCAATTCAAAAATGGAACAAAAATTGGCATTTTTCATTTTTCAAACATCGATCACTCGATCGATGGAAATTACTCTTCGTTCAAATATTCATACAGCACACAATAGTCTGGACCTATTTCACCCGATTAAAAAATGGAACAAAAATCGGCATTTTTCATTTTTCAAACGCCTTAATAACCTATTATTAAAAAACGCAAGAAATTAAAAATCGAGATACATCGATCGATGAGAGATCCACGAGAAAGGAGAAGAGCGAGCGCAAATGGACGAGGAGAAGAGATCGCGTTAGCCAGATTCGCGGGAGGACCGAGATGACGCGAGTGGAAGCTGGAGGACAGAGTGCGACGCCGATGCCGACGCCGACGCCGACGCCGACGTCGAGAGCACGGGTGGCGTCTGTGACGCACGCAGAAACGCAAACCGGTGCACATGGGAGTCCGCCGGTGTAATATTACAGGGCTCGAGGCACTAGGACTCTCTACTCCTGGGTGTTCGTTGCTCGCTTCTATACCGGGTGGCTCGGATCGATCGCGCGAGCCGACGCCGCGGCTGAATATCGATTTCGCCCTCTTTGTCGCCGTTCGAGCGCACCGTTCCGCAGCTTCGATCGCGTTCGAGCTATCCGCTGATCAATAAACGAGCACAGCCGGTGCTCGACTGCCACGAACGCTCTTTTCCTTCCACGTGTGTACCTCCACTCTTCGTTGCAACCGCCATCGCGACGTTAGCATATCGCGTCAATTATATTTGCAGAAGACTCCCACGCAACGCGAATTTTTCCAACGCCAAAGACGTTGCGACGCGCCAAAATAATAAGACACGGGAGTAACCTGCGATACTAGAATCAAGACAATCCAAAATTTTGAAAATATCAATTTTTGGACTCTTTTCTTAAATACCAATCGCAAGTCTTGACAGTAATTATACGAAAGGTACCAAGAATTTGCAAGAAACTGTCAACTGGTAGCAAGAATTTGCAAGAAACTGTCAACTGCTTTTAGAGATGTAAAATGAACGAAATAGAAAAGAGATATGACAGAGAAGGAAAAATGGCAAGAAAAATATGACGAGTTACTTATAGGCCTAATACGAGATCGCCCACAGTGATCGTGTCGATCATTTACCCGTGACACTCTAGCACAAAGAGCAAGCCTCCGAGCGACCAGTGTCCGCCATAGCGGCGAACGCGTTAAAATTGCGAAAAATTAGGCAACAGTGGGACTTTCGTCTCGCTGGTGGTCCCCTGAGTTCGACTTTCTCGACAAAAGACCATAGGAAACGCGACTTTCAGGACTCCTGGAGGTTCTCGGAAGGTACCCACCCATCGGCAAATGCAGGGTTCTCGTGGAACCGCACGAAGGATCCCGCAGCCCACCGATAGGACCCATCCCCGACAAGCCTGGCCCAACGGAACAACGACAACGACCTCCACGACGAAACGACCGGCAAACACTCTATTCTGGCCTGTTTATCGGTCGGAATGCCCCGATTCGCCACGCGACACCCGGTATAACGAGGAGACCAATGGAAACTAGAGAGCAAGAGAGGCAAGACGGGGTGGGAGGTCGCGCGAGAGGAAGAGAGAAACACGGAAGAGGGAGTGGAAGAGGGACAAGGAAGGGAAAAGGGTGCGTCGAGGAAGCAGAACGTGCGGTCTCTCTCCGCAAGAGGGAACACAGGCAGGGGGTGGTTCTGTTCTATGGTACCCCACGAAACACCTGGCTCTGCTCTCTCTGTCTCCCTCTCTGCCTGTGCCGTGCTTCCCCGCCTGCCTCATGCTACCGATCTTCGTCATATTATCCTAAACTGCATTGGCATCCCCCTGGTCCCTAGAGCTGAGGGCCATCTTTGCACGTCAAGCGGCTTGTTATGCGCCGGACAAAATATCTATATCCGACAACGGCAGACGGATTGGACGGTACCGGTTCACCCAGGTGCTACCCAACATCGCCTGAAAGCTACTATCGCTCAGATAATCGATTCCGAGGCGAAAAGCTTGACAACTGGCGGCTGGAGCACCGTGACGATCCACTTGGAGCGGGGTGGACCAGTTTCATCAACAGCGACGAAACGAGATTCGTTTTTCGTCGTTTGGCAAGCTGAAGCACTCGCGACTCGGTGGACGTTATTATTACACCGTTTCCGGTTGATCCGTTTTAAACGATAGCCTAAATCAGGCGTAGACGCTTGGATGTAGATGGGCGTGCAAATAGATCGCGACAGAGGAAGCTTAGACTCGGACTTCTAGGTCGACGTGATTATTACACCGTTTCCGTTGCTAGATGAAAGCGTATAAATCACGAGTAGACGCAGAACGGATGTGCAAGGGTGTCTGAGAAATAGATGCTCGTAAACTCCGCGACTGGGTCTATCTTTCACCGTCGATCGGCGGAGTTTTCCCGAGTTCGGGGAGCTTCTAGCTCGAGTGATAGAGCGAACGAGAGCGAACGGCGTTGCTACATCGTTTCCGTTTTTGGACGAAAGCGTGGACCACGCGTAGACGTCGAGCGGATGTAGGTGTCCGAGAAATAGATCGCGACAGACTCCGGGACTGGATCGCCGAGGTTCACTGGACGTAGGTGTCCAACGGGTAGATCGCTCCGACCCAGTCGAATCGCGGGATTCGACGGACGTAGGTGTCCAACGAGCGGATCGTTCTGGCCTCAGATTGGGATCTAAAAACGGCCAGTCTAGGCGTCGAACGTTCCAATTTTCCAGCTGGACGGAGGCTCTGCGATCGGCGTCGGTGCGCCCGGGGATCGCTAATTACGCTAGAGTTTCTAGTACTTCGAGAAGCAACGTGGAGGCGTAGGCGTGACTCTCGAGCGACAACCTCTGGATAGAACTGGCTATCGATTCGCTAACCACGAACACTCGGTGCTGACCCGTGCAAGAGTGCCTTCTGGATCATGCAGTGGGTCCATCCTGCCTTTTGGGTCATTCAGCGGGTCCATAATGCCTTTTGGATCATACCACCCTGTCTTTTCGATCATCCAGCGGGTCCATCCTGTCTTTTGGATCATCCAACGGGTCCATCCTGTCTTTTGGATCACTCAAGAGTGCCTTCTGGATCATGCAGTGGGTCCATCCTGCCTTTTGGGTCATTCAGCGGGTCCATCCTGCCTTTTGGATCATCCAACGGGTCCATCTTGTCTTTTGGATCATCCAACGGGTCCATCCTCCCTTTTGGATCATCCAGCCGGTCCATCTTGCTTTTTGGAACATTCCATCCTGTCTTTGAATCATCCAGCGGGTCCATCCTGCCATTTGGATCATTACATCCTGACTTTTGGATCATCCAGCAAGTTCATCCTGCCTTTTATATCATCCAACGGGTCCACCCTAACTTTTTGATCATTCCATCCTGTATTTTAGACCTTCCAGCGGGTCCATCTTACCTTTTGGATCATCCAGCGAGTCCATCCTGCCGTCTATCGGGACTAGACGGACTCGAAGGATCGCGACGCGTCTCTGAATCTCGCTCGTGTGTCGCGGCAGTAGCGACGCTCCTAAAATAGCGACAGCGACAGGATGATCGCGAGACGCGGTGAAGTTTAAGGTATTGTTCATCGGTACGCTACGTGGGTGAGGACACAGTCATCGAACGTCGAGGCGCTGCGGTCCTCGACCGGTCATTTGCGATGCAAAATCTTTTCTTGGAAGCTGCTCGGCCTGATTCTATCGATGTAGGTTATCCTAACGGGAATCCTAGACAATGCAACAGTTTTTCCAGCCGGTCTTTGGACACTCGGCTACTTCTTTCGCCAGGTGGCGAACCTGGCCAAAGCTGCGGACAGCGGCGTTTGGGAAAATGGAGAAATACGATGAGCGAGTAACGAGTAAGGGGCGAAAATGGACGACAGAGGCGAAGGCAAACGACGGATCTATCGTTGCACGGTGAAACGAGAACCGCAGAAAGCGTTTAGTAGCGTACGAACAGTTTTTGCCGCGCGTAGGCGGTATTAGGATTGCGCAACCGCGCGCAAGGATTAGGATCTGCGCGCGAGGCCGGGAGAAAGGGGTAGGTGGGAGGCTTGATTTCCGCAAATTAATTCATAAGAACGTCGTCGGCTGACGTCACTTCCTGGATACGCGCCGGCAAGGCGGGATACGCTCGTAGACGCGAGACGATCGTTGGAAGAGCGCTCCTATCTTTCTTCCTCTCGCTCGGTTACGCTCTCTTCCGCGCCGCGTGTCGCGCCGGGCCGTCCTTCTTCCTCTCGCTCGACTTCTTCCTTCGTCCTTCTGTTTCGCGCGGCTCACCTATACAGCCACACGTGGCAACTAAAAACTGCCTGGCTGGGCGTAAATAGAATGCTACTTAAAACCGCGAAAATAAGGGCACTGACATTCGACGGGTTCACTGGAACCCTCGTTCTTGGCCATCCTCTTCTCCCGATGGCTCGATTATCGGTATTCCACCGCTTCTTCTTCATTCTCGAAGGACGAGGAGGTGCGAGTTACTTGCTACTGGCAGCAATCCATTGCTCCTTGCATGAGGAGTGTGCAAGATTTTCAGACTGTGCAAGATAATTCAATGAGATACCAACTGGACTTTGGCTTTGTATAATATTGATCGTCTGGTTTGAACAATATGTACAGTTTCTTCTCGTTTGGATCAAAAAAGTAGCTGTTAATTAATAACAGGAAGAATCCAATAGCTGGCTGAGAGATGGCTGAGAGACTTTGATGTTCATAGATCCCCCTTTCATTGTATAGCTGTGATCGAAATATTAGTAGAATATGGATCCCTGTCATTGGAATCACTGTTTCTAGTTTGTAGTAGAGAGGTATCGGTCGATTATTAATAAAAATTCAATAATTAGTCGAGGAATAGCTTTATATGCAAGTCAAGAATGCTTCGACAGAGATGTTCATAGATCTCCCTTACCATGTACAGTTGTGATTGAAATATTAGTACAAAATGGTTCCCTGTCATTGGAATCACTGTTTCTAGTTTGTAGTAGAGAGGTATCGGTCGATTATTAATAAAAATTCAATAATTAGTCAAGGAACAGCCTTATATGCAAGTCAAGAATGCTTCGACAGAGATGTTCATAAATCCCCGTGTTTCAGTGCACAGCTGTGATCAAGATATTAGGACACTATGGTCCCCTGTAATTGGAATCACTGTTCCTAGTTTGTAGTAGATAGGTATCGGTTGATTATTAATAAGAATCCAATAATCAGCAGAGAAATACCTTCGTATGCAAGTCAAGAATGCTTCCACGGAGATCTTCATAGATCTCCCTTTCCATGTATAACTGTGATCGAAATATTAGGACAAAATGGTTCCCTGTCATTGGAATCACTGTTTCTAGTTTATAGTAGAGAGGTATCGGTCGATTATTAATAAAAATTCGATAATTAGTCGAGGAATACCTTTGAATGCAAGTTAAGAATGCTTTGACGAGATCTGCATAGATCTCCCTTTCTATGTATGACTGTGATAAAATTATTAATACAATAGGGTTCCTTGTCAGTGGGATCACTGGGTCTGTTCCAGAACAGGAAACTACAAATTAATTATTAACAGCAAAATATTGCAGATAGCTGAGACATAGCTTCCAAAACAAGTCAAAGATGTATCTATCGGATGCCCAGGAATCCTCATTTCTATATACAATCAGGCTCGAAAGATCAGACTAATGCAATTTCTTTAGATGTAACACCTTGAAATAGACGAGTAGCTATTAATTAATCGCAGAAAGAAAGAATCTATGAAGAAATATGATCACTCACGATAACCATCCAATTTTTGATAACTCCTTGGCACGAAATAGCATTTAAAATGTACACTTAACTACCTGATTATACACCTAAAATTGCGCGAACCTGACTAGCGAGTAGTAATAATTGACTGATCACGATCGAGAGATTAGAAAATCGAAGTCTCTGTCAACAACACGGAATACCGGCGAATTACCATCGCCAGGAGTGGATCTCTCGATGAGGAATAGCCGAGAGAGTCAAAGGTCGATCGATAAGAGCCGGCGCACCATCTCAACACCGAATCACGATCCATAGATCAGAACGACACAGTTTCCCGGAAGGTGTAATTACACGAGGACGACTTAATTACCCGGCGAGTCCATCTGCGATCGAAGATAGATCGATCCGTCACGAATCGGATCGCACCTCTAACCTCTGCCAAGATAGACAACACCCGGACTGGCTCTCTCAACGCTTGCAATCTCCAAAGTCAACAAAAGGAACCGCCACGGGCCAATTATCCGTCGACGATCGAAGCCCATTCCCGTTTCCCTCGAAATCCACCTCTCGATCGCGATGATCTCTCGATCTCCGCTCGGTTACGCGGTAATCTCGTTAAACCGGCGAAACGTATCGATGCCGGGGCTTATTAATTTCCGCACGAAACGAACGGGCCTCGCCGGTTAGCGACTCATTAAATCCTCCTCTGCGAACCGTGCAGCGTTATTACGCTCTTGTCTTTATCATTTTGCCCGATAATTGCCGCTACCCGGCCATCCTGTACACGCGCGTTTCGATCCTCTGACGTCCGTGCCTCGCTGTGTCCGGTTTTGCGCTCAATTATCCCCGCAGAGGTATATGCGTTTAGCTCAGGGCACAGAGAACAGGGCACCAAGCGCGAGGAAATCACGGAAACTCTCCTGTTTGTCCGGAGGGGTTGCGAGAGGGTTGCAATGGGAATTTCGAGATCGTCACTCGAGAGGATTTAGGGCTGTGCGAGGCTATTGTCGGGTTCTTAGAGAGCTTCTGGGGATTTGGTTAACCTTTTGGACCATTTTCCGGTTAAATCTGAGAGAGGGTAAAGAGAAGGTGGAGTACGTTGTGTACGAGTTTCTTTCTTCTTTGTTTGGAAGAGCAGAGTAGGTGAGAGAGTTTCTCAGGCAGTTTCCGGAAGCTTGGTTAAACTCTTGGACACTTTTACGTCCACTTTAGAACAGGTTGGGTAAATTTCGCGATTTTGGTCAAATAATTGTGTACAATTTTTTGCAAATTATGTTTGCAATGGTGTATAATAGGTAGGAGGGTCATTTAGAGTTTCTAATAGCTTGGTTAACCTTTCGAATCATTTTAGAAGGGGGTTGTAAGAAGATGAAAAGTAGATTGGTAAAATTTTGTGATTTCTAAGAAAAATTCATATTTGATTTTTGTCTTCTATTTTGTTTGTTATAAGGCAATATATGAGAGAAATTTTCAAAAAGTTTCTAGAAGCTTGCTTAACCTATTGCACCATTTCATCGTTAATTTTAGAAAAAAGTATTGGGAAGATGGAATAGGTTAGGAAAATTTTGTGATTTAGGAAAACTAAGTAGGTAAAATTCCTTTCCTATTTTATTTGCAATGGAAAAATAAATCAGAGAGATTTTTAGATAGCTTTCGAAGATTTGATTAATCTTTCGGACCATTTTGAGGTTACTTTTGACAGAGTATTGGAATAGGTTAGGAAAATTTTTTGATTTAGGTAAACTAATTACGTACGATTTTTTCCCCATTTTGTTTGTAATGGGAAAGTAGATCAGAGAGATATTTAGACAGCTTTTGAGGATTTGATTGATATTTCGTACCATTTTGAGGTTAATTTTGACAGAAAGTAGTGAAAAAATGAAATAGGTTAGGAAAATTTTATGGTTTAGGTAAAATAACTATGCACGATCTTCTTCCAATTTTGTTTGCAATGGGAAAGTAGATCAGAGAAATTTTTAGACAGCTTTCGAGAATTTGATTAATCTTTCGTACCATTTTGAGGTTAGTTTTGACAGCGAGTAGCGAGAAACCGAGGCAGATTGGGAAATTTCGCGACTCTCGTGTGGCTCGAGTGTGCACGATCCTTTTATTCCCGTTTGGAATTGGGTAGCAGTAGGTGAGAACTGCTTTGGGACCGTTTGTAGTTGAAATTAGTACTTGGTCTCTGATGTTTGATAGTACATTTTGTCGTGGTTTTCTCGAGGCTGTGCTATAAAACACAATTTATTGCTCAATTAACAAGTCGACTTGTGGGAGCTATTCAATTGTCCTGTGAGTCGAGATTGTTTAATGACTCTATGATGGCGACAGATAGGGAGCACGGTGATATACGAAATTGCATTTTGATAGGATCTTCCACCGAAAATAAACCTGTGCCCGTTATCTCCGGAATAGCTTGACTGAACATCGAAAAGGGTTCACGAAACTCTACGTTTACAGCCACTCCTACGGGAAATATTCCAAAATAATTATTCAAAAATTCGATAACAGGTAACAGGATACTCGTAACACGTCAAACACGAATTCTCGAAATTCGAAAGCGTAAATTACTCTTTCTCGCACTGGACTGTATTAATACTTAATTGCACCATTAATTATATTTACAATATTTTTGATTTTATATTTTTTTACAATTTCCTTCACTCGACCTTCCAACCCTTACACCTCGTTTCCAACACGCATTATTTCCAAAATTTGAATATAATTCGTGAAAAATTTGAGACACGATATATAGTATATTAAATTCAATCGTAATAGAAAAATAATAAAAATGAAAATAATCGAAAAATAATTAATCGATTTTATCAAGAAGCACGTACACCCCTGACTCGTGGAATTTAATAAAAATGGCTGCTGTCGAGGTCAGACGGTGAGGAGACAAATTAAATCGTCGATTAATCTACAAACAAGCGGGATTTCCCACATAAACAACTATAACAAACAAGAACAAATAAATCACGCGTTCTGCCCGTTACTCCGGTTCCCGGTCCCACGAGAATCAGGCCCATCGGCAACGGTTGAAGCTCACCGGCCGTGTAACAGATCAGCAACAGAGGGGAATCGGCTAATTGGCCAGTGAAAATCGGCCCACGTTGTTTGCCGACTTTCCAGCCCGAAATTTCGCCGGCAGGTAAACCACCGTCTCATTAGCCGGCCACGCTGCAATTAGACGTACCGGCAACAGCTTAATTAGCATAGCTCCGTTGCCGCGAACGCAACCCTCTGCTGCGGACGTCCGCGATACCTGCCAGATCCGACGCTGCACGCGTGCACCTTTTCGCACAGCCGATTTAATTGCCACCAGGAAACGGAGAAACGTTACCCCGACGCGATTCGCTGGATAATTTCGCTTTAATTGCCGCCAACTTCGTGCGACGAGTCCAGTGGTGCGTCGCAAGATTGGGTGGAGAAGATTTTGGTAAGAAGAGGGGGTTGATTTCTGTGGGAGACTTGGGAAATACAGGTACCACTGTTGACGAGAATCTTGATAATTTTTGGATATAGAGATTGCGAGGTACAAGCATCACTGCTTCCAAAAATTTTGGCAATTTTTGGATACCTAGATTAGAAATTAGAGATAGCCTTATTTGAATTTTGATAGTTTCTTGATACAGAGATTGGAAGATACAGGTACTATTTGGATACAGAGATTGGAAGATGCAGGTATCATTTGGTTATAGAGATTGGAAGATGGAGATACCATTTGGGTACAGAGATTGGAAGATACTGATACCATTTGGATACAGGTATTATTTGGATATAGAGATTGGAAGATACAGGTATTATTTGGTTATAGAGATTGGAAGACACAGGTACTATTTGAATACAGAGATTGGAAATTGCAGGTACCACTTGAGTACAGAGATTGAAAGATATAGATACCATTTGGATACAAAGATTGGAAGATACAGATACCATTTGGATACAGGTACTATTTGAATATAGAGATTGGAAGATACAGGTATTATTTGGATATAGAGATTGGAAGATACAGGTACCATTTGAATACAAAGATTGGAAGTTGCAGGTACTACTTGAATACAGAGATTGGAAGTTGCAGGTACCATTTCAGTACAGAGATTGGAAGATACAGATACCACTTTAATACAGGTACAATTTGAATACGGAGATTAGAAGTTGCAAGTACTATTTGAGTACAAAGATTAGAATATACAGATACCATTTGGATACAAAGATTTGAAGATACAGATACCATTTGGATACAGGTACCATTTGTATATAGATATTGGAAGATGCAGGTATTATTTGGATATAGAGATTGGAAGATACAGGTACTATTTGGATATAGAGATTAGAAGATACAGGTACTATTTAGATATAGAGGTTAGAAGATACAAGTACCATTTGGATACAGAGATTGAAAAATACAGATACCATTTGGATACAGGTACAATTTAAATATAGAGATTGGAAGATACAGGTACTATTTGGATACAAAGATTGGAAAATACAGGTATCAATTGAATACAAATATTGGAAGATACAGATACCATTTGGATACCGATACCACGTATATACAGAGAGTGAAAGCTACAAGTACCCCAATTTGCAAGAATCTGTATCATTTTTGTAGGTACAGGAATTTAATGCGACAGGTATCACTATTTCCAAGAATTTTAATAAATTTTGGATACTCGGATTGGGAACTAGAGGTATTCTTATTTACACGAATTTCGATAATTTTTTGATACAAATATTGAAAGAATACAGATACCATCGTTTGCAAGAATTTCGACAATTTTTGGATACACAGATTGAAAGATACATGCATCACTATTTGCAAGAATTGAAAAATAATTGACCCCAATAGAAAACAAAAATTACAGACACCCTCATTTCTACACTAGATGAAGCACCTCCCCAGCCAATATAGAAACAAAATAAATCTCCATCTTCCCAATTTCCTTCCCAAAGAAACCAAAACCTCGATCAAATCTACCGTATAACAACCCGAACTGTGCCCTGAACGATCCTTTTAATCTCGAAAATCCGTCTGCACGAAAAAGCGCATTAGGGTCTGTAATCCCGCGAATGAGAAGGAGCGTCGACACCGCGGAGCGTTAATTCCCTGCAAATGCCGACGTATCACGAGTAATTCGCGTGATGGCGTCCGAGCCGGGGGCCCCCCCGATTAGGGTAGATCGCGGATAAAGAGCGGTAGGAATATTTTCGTGGAACTCTTTCGACACCTTTTTCCCCCGAATCTCTACATCCGGTGCACACAGTCCACCACTGGACACGCAGGTCCCCGCGGAAAGGGGGCGGCACTGCGAGGACTAGAGGACGCTTAGGCGAACGGAGGAGATGCGGAGCGGGCGAATTGGAGCAGCCGCAGTGGCGCGGGTCGGCCTGTAAATTACGCCAAATTTTCACGTGCTCAGAGGCATAATTTCCTGGACGATTTATCACCTCGGTAATGGCGGCCGGGGCCCACCCCGGAGTCAAAGAGATGCTACGTAAGCCGGCGAACGCTCGATAATGGCGCGGCCGCTCGAACACACGAGGCTTTCGTGATCGCAAGAGGTAATTTAGCATTAGCGGGCCGTTTCGCTGGAAAAAAGCGGCGTTCGTGGCCCCTTCAGCCCTGCCGCGTGTGCCAAGTGTGGCGTGGCCCGGTGGACAATAGAGTCCACCCTGGCAGCGGACCAAACGCACACCGACGCCGCGAATTTGCATAACTTCGCGCTGCAGGTGTTCGTGTCGCACCATTGCGCGCCTGTGTGTGTATGTGTGTATGGGTGTGTCGCAAAGTGACACAGAAGTAACGCAACCCTGACTTTCGACCGTTGAGGAATTCTACGGCGGCTGCGGCAAGAAGGGTGCCCACGGGGTTGTAATAAGAGAGTGTGCACGTTTTCTTTGTACACGTTCGAGATGTGTGAGATCGTAGGTGTGCGAGACGGAGATGTATGGTGTACGGGTGTAGCTGGTTAGAGGGGTGGTATAGGGCGAGAGGGGTACTTCGATCCGGTTGACTTCGCCTTGGGTGCTCTCGAAGGTTATACTTTTGAGGTAGGTATAGGGTTTGGTGGTCGGGTTAGGTTGGTCGGTACTGTTTTTATCTCAGGTTAAATTGTTAGTCGCGATGTTAGCGGGATAGCGCTTTGGCCTTCTATCTCGTTCCATCCTGATGAGCTTTAGTCGCTCTCTTGGATAAATAACCCTATATTAGACTGGATTATTTTCTGGAGTATTATTTTCGTTATTGTTATAAATAAATTTTGGGGAGATATGATGGCATTTGTTTCGATGGTATTTGAATTTTTATATTATTTTACATTATTATTTTTCGCGATATTTTCGTGGGTGTTACCTCACCTAGGATCAAATTTTAGTTATAGCTAAAGTTATAGCTATTCATATGTAATTTTATTATATATATTTACTATATTAAGTTTATTATAATAATTTTATTATATACATTTATTTATATTTATAGCTATATAGCTACCTTATAATTATTTTTTTATTAATATAGGTAATATAGATGTACTATAATATCGATATTAATTTTGTATTGAAACGTAAAATTAAAAAGGGATCCACGATATTTATCTGTATTGTCCTGTGAATAACAGTATTACTATAGGAAATCTTAGAAATTCTTTAAAAAATCTTATTTAAATATTGTTTTAGTAATTATAAGTACATATTTTATATCTATACGTAGCAAACTTCGCATTCAGAGAAATGGGAAAATTAATCCTAATAAGACTCTGACTATTATATTTTGTTTCCCTATAAAAATAATCTTACATTATTGTATTTATTTTATTTATAAATTATTGAATTATTTTATTGTATTCATTTTATTTATAAAATAAAGAAATATAATTGAAAATAAATAAAAAATTCATTCCCTTTAAATTTTTTACTCAGATCACTTTCACTATTAACATAATTTCATAATTCAACCTAACAATTCTACATTTTACTCTCCTACAAAAATAATTTTACATTATTGCAACCATTTTAATTAAACAAATGTAATAAATAAAATATTAACTTTTTGTTCGGACCACTTTCATTACTAACATAATTTCATAATTCAACCTAGCAATTCTACATTTTACTCTCCTACAAAAATAATTTTACATTATTGCAACCATTTTGATTAAACAAATGTAATAAATAAAATATTAACTTTTTGTTCGGACCACTTTCATTACTAACATAATTTCATAATTCGACCCAACGATTCCACATTTTTCTCTGCAACAAAAATAATTTTACTGCGACCATTTTAATTAAATAAACGTAATAAATAAAAAATTCACTTCTTTAAAATTTCTTGCTCAGGCCACTTTTACTATTAACATAATTTCATGATTCGACCCAACGATTCTACATTTTTCTCTGCAACAAAAATAATTTTATTGCAACCATTTTAATTAAATAAACGTAATAAATAAAAAATTCGTTTGTTTAAAATTTTTTGTTCAGACCACGTTCACGATCATTTCAATTTCGTACGTCTAAATATACGAAACATACCGTGACTTCTAAACGAGACTCTACACCCAAAGTACATACAGACCGCGAGTACATAGGACGTTAAAAGGGGAGGCACTAGAGACGGTAGATTTCTTATGGAGAACGGAAGAGTGTATAAAGTGTGGCTTAGAAAACGGTGGTTTTCGTGCCGCGTTGAAATCAGGCCGTAGCGATATATCGCCGCTCTTAACCTCGCGATGCCCTCCTGCACGAAACTTTATTTCCACCGAGCCTCCACTTCCGCAACCACCCGCCGCTTTTATACCCTCGGGCAGTGCTGCAGTGGTCGCAGTGCAGCGCGGCCTACTGCTCCTGATGCACCAAACCGCGGTGCATCGAGAGCTCCGCAGCCTTCCGACTGTTCAGCCCGTGATAAGGCTGCGACCACGACTTTTTCGCGGTGGGGACACGATACGCTATCGATATCCAGGAATTCGCGATACCGGGTACTCTTTTTACACGAACACCTGGTATGGAAATATCTGGTCACGAGACGGGTAATTTGGATATTAGCACGGAATTTCCTTTCCTTAATTCCGCATTTTATTTTTATGCCGTCTTGCAGTGCAAAGATCGCGTATCGATATTCCGAATTTCGCGATATGGGGTATATTTCTTCACACGAATGCCTGGTATAAAAATATCTGGTAGTATAGCTAGTATAAATAGCTTGGATGTTAGAATTCAGAATTTCTATTAGTTAACCCTTTGCCCTCGACGACTTTTTCGTTACAGAAAAATAGTTCGAGGATTTTCTGACATAGAGTCGACGATATTTTTAAAATGGTAAATGAGAAATCATATGCAAATTAATACGTAGGATTATTATTCTTCGATATTCCACCCATCGTTAGGTAATTTTAAATTTGATGTATTAATTAACGTCGATCTTTACAATACGGTTATATGACCACTGAGTGCAAAGGGTTAATACTCGCCATTTTGGCTAAGGAAATTTTTAGAAATATCCTTAATCACTATTATATTACAATTAATATACGAATATCAAATAAAATTAACCCTTTGCACTCGAGAGGCGACCTCTAATCACCATGTCACAAAAATTTGGAAGATCGATATTAATTAATATATCAAATTTAAGATAATATGACAGTGTGCGAGGTATCAAAATTAAATAATTCTATGTGGTAATTATTATATGATTCTTTATTTACTACTCAAAAAAGTCTCGTCAATTTTATAGCAGAAAATCTTTGAAATTCTACTCTTCTTTAGTCAAAAATTCGTCGAGTGCAAAGGGTTAATTAATACATCAAATTCACAATTACCCAACGATACGTGGAATATCGAAGTAAAATAATTCTACGTCTTAATTTGCATACGATTTCTTATTTACCGTTTTAGAAATATCGTCTACTTTATGGCAGAAAATTACTATTATTTAGAATTACTATTATCCTGAAACGAAAAAATCGCCGAATGCTAAGGGTTAATTTGGTTCTGCAGAGGGAAAATAAAATTTCGATATCCAAGAATTCGCATAATAACGTGGAATTTGCTATTATTATAATATTATTATTAAAATTTGTTATTATTATTATATAATAGCAAATTTTGCAGCTTACAATTCTTGCAAATTTTAAATTCCGATCCTCTGCATTGTGAGAACGTTTGAAATAGATTCTAATAAAATTTCGTAACGAGAAGGTTCTTAATTAAAAAATTTGTGAGAGCGAGGAGCTTTTTGATCCCAAAACTTTCGGTTTAGAAACGGAAAAATTGTCAATATCTGTACACTTATCTGCAAAGCAAATTTAGTAACGTCCTCGTTTCTATTATCGAAAAGAAAATCAAACAAAGGGGCGTAGATTAACAATCTATCTCTGTAAAGATACAAGTGGAATGCGGGAGATAAGCCTGAGCAAATCTGCATCGTTCGAGACAAAAAATTGGAGAGATCGAATGAGTGAATCACACGAAATTACCAAAAAATTTATACAAGAAATTAATTAAACCTATCTAACAGATTTACCGGGGAAAAAAAGGAATTTAATAACACACGAAAGAAAGCTTCGTGCGTTCTCCGATAGCGATGATTATCGATCTAAAAAGACAAAGAAAGTTGGGTAGGCGAACAGAAGGTATTTGAAAAAAAATTGGATGGGTAACTAAAACTTGGGCGTAATAGCGAAAAAGCTAATCTCCAAGATCAAATTAGCTCGAACACTCGTAAAGACTTATCTCCGAGGCATTATCTATATGACAACGATAAGTTGCCGATATCTAATCGACGATCATTAGCCGGGCCTCGATCACAGCTAAGTGATCGATCGTCGTTTCACCTGCTGGCTGATATGACGTAAATCGTGCTACCTTTCCACTATTAATAGCTATTTGCTTGTCACAGCCAATCTCCGCTCTACCTACCACCATTCGGCCTATCGAAGAATCTAGTCAAATTTAAAGACTCAATTCGAGCGAATAATATGCCCGATGATCGATAAGAACACTTCAATTCTCATATAAAGTCGAGCTTTAAAAATAGTCCGTATTATACGGAAATTATACGCAGAATTAATTCTTTCCGTGTTGTAGCGAACCGTGTTAAGCGAAACCTTAAATCAAAAATGGGTCACAAGTCCTCAGAATTCTACTAGCAAGCCAAAATTTAAATATATTCCATTAAAATAAGGAAATAAAAGTTTCAAATAATAATTCTTCTCTGGAGAAGAAGTGAATATAAAATATAGATATTTAAGTATATATAAATATTCTTCTTTTTGTTATTTAATATTTTTGTAATCGATATAGGTCTTTTAGTCTGTGTCGTAGTCAGCAGATATTCTAAACGAATGTAACACCATTGTCTCAACCCTTCACGAGTAAGTGTTTTAAGACAGCCTTAAGACGAGCTTCCATTTAACTCACTAGCGCCACCACGGTCTATATCTCCAATAAAAATAACGTAAATATCGAATACATCCGTGATCTTGGAATTTTCTTCTTACTCATGTATATCATATCATTTCTACAATATAGTCGACACAAATTTTTCAAATAAAAATCAGACGAATCCATTCGTGTTAACCAAAACCATATTAAAGGAGATTCGGAAGTAATGCACACCAGCAGATGAAACTAACCTAAAGAAATATCACAAACCTAATATATTCTGAAATAATTTTTAATAATTTCAGGAATTCATACGATAAATAAAAGGTGACAAAATTTTATGAATCATGCTACGTAAAAACCGTGTTGCGAAAATAACATGTAATAGGAAGTCTGTCGCAATTTTTGCATCGCGTTGGAAGAGGGTTGCACGAGGCGGGAAATTTGAATGGGAAAATCGAGAACGAATAAAAGTGACGCTTTATCGCAAACCTAAGAAATATATTCTGAAATAATTTTTAATAATTTCAGGAATTCATATGATAAATAAAAGGTGACAAAATTTTATGAATCATGCTACGTAAAATCCGTGTTGCGAGAATATCGTGCAATAGGAAGTCTGTCGCAATTTTTGCATCGCGTTTGAAGAGGGTTGTACGAGGCGAGAAATTTGAATGGGAAAATCGAGAGCGAATAAAAGTGACGCGATTGGTCGGTTCTGTTTGGATCGAGGATCGACGCGGAGTGCCGCGTGATGCACCGAATAACATTTGTGTCGCGCGCCCGAATAATTGATCGTCCTTTCACGTGCCACACCGGACGTAAATCGAAGAGCCGTGGTAAAATCGTTCGTCGAAGAGGATACGTTAATATTCATGATCGAGATTGTCCGGGCTTGTCGAGCCGACGTGCATGATTATTTTCTCCCTTGGTCCAACAACCTATGAATTTCTTTCTTGGCTCTGACTAAAAACCACCGGAAACTAACCGTGTCAACTCGTAATGAATTTATCGATACAACTATCCGTCTACAGGATGAATTTATATGTACGCTATCTTATATCAAATAAAAATATCTAAGTGCTGGTAAACCTAAATAGTGGAACATCCACAAATAATATTTCCAAAATTTTGCCAATCTTCCTATCAATTTTTCTTTCAAAACAGCTGAGAATTTTTCTTTTCTATAAAAGGAAAAAAATGATTAAAAAGGATAAAAACTAATAAAAAAATAGGACAAATTTTGTACAGTAAAGTAATTAATTTGATATATGATGTTAAGAAAAATATTTTACAAATTTTTTAAGTGGAGGAATATTCAGAAGTAATATTTCAAAATTTCGCCAATTTTTGCAATTTTTGTTTCTATAAACAGTTGTCGAGAAGAATAAAGCAACAAATTTTTAAATTATATAAACTCTGTATAGTGAAGCAAAAATTTCAACACCTCTATACCAAGGAAAGTAGTCATTACCACCTCACTTCTGCAAACTTCACACCAAAGTCTATACCAAAAATCCTATCAACTCCTTTTCTTGGTTTCGATAAGCAATTCCAGCTAATAATAAGATTGCAGTTCCCAAAGCAGCAAGATAAAAGATCGATAAAATAACGAATGTCCAAAGAAATAGCCAAAAGATGGCCAAAATAACAAAAAGAAAATCAATAATTCTGTGTTAAAAACAAATATTTATCAAACACCATAAATATTCCAAGTTCTATCGATTTTTGCATCGTCATTTTCCAAAATCCTATTACCTCTACACCTTTCTTCTTTCCTCCCAGCAGAACGACTCTCGAGGATTACAGGTGCGAAAGAAACGAGCGAGAGGACGTCCCAAAGTGGAGGATGGGGGCCCGGAAAAGGTCGTAGGTGGAAGGAAGAATAATTTGATGAAATTCATCCGGTTCACGGGAAAACCGACTAGTTTCCACGAAACTTTACGAGCGCTGTTTGGCAAGCAGGTAGAGACAGTGGCGTACGCGACGCAGTCCACCGTTAACACCGACGATTTTCACCATCCGAGATCGGACACGATACCGGACGCGCGGCCAGCATAGTCATACGAGTATCCTCGTTAGCGGACGCCGAAATCGCCCTTTCACCTCGTCGATTCCGGAACGCTGGAAATCCAATGCAGAAAATACTGGAAAAATGGAGAACAATGGAATTTGCCGGTCCGCTAATGAATCACTGAAGTTCCACTTTCCTATGGGATCCATCATTACGATAACACGGTCCACAACACCTGATCCAATACCGAATCTCGTGATATGGGGCCCAAAAATTTGATTCTCTCGGGATATTGGTTCTAGTAATAATAATTAATCCTACAAGACCCGAAATAATTTTCTGAACGGAAATTAGCAGATCTATGGTTATAATTTTCATATAGAGAAATTCAGGAAACATAATTTTTTTCTTTTCTGCTTAGGTATGGTTAGTGAGGTACTCTATTTTTTGAATTTTCCTAAATTTTAGAGCATTAGACTGGTACTCAGCTTCCTATGTTTAAGATAAATTTTTATTTTTCGTTTTTTCGAGCTGCATTTGGCAAATAAGCCATTGGTATTTAAATAATTGAATCGAATTTTAATTCCAAATGGTACCTGTATCTTCTAATCTACATATACTAGAGACAAAACAGAAAATTTTCACAGAAATCCAGAATTATTTCATAATATAATTACCACGAAGACGAATTTACCGATGCAGTAAGTTTCAAGTATCTGACATACGCAACAATGATTCGATCCGTTCTATAAATCCTCTGAAATATAATAAAATCCACCAACCAAAACACCTATCACGAGACACATATAGAACGGAAGCAAGACACGCGAAGAGCGTGTTGCCCCGGGCCCCAAAATTTGATTTCAAAGAAAAATAAAATTTCCCAAAATCTAATAATATTCTGTCACAGATACAGTATTAAAATCGTATTTACAATAATTTGGAAATAAAGAAATGGTTCATCCTTTCCAATAATTCCTCATTCAAAAGCCCTAAAACTTATTCCGTGACCACTTACGATAGATCTAAACTTGTACCCCAAAGTATAGTATAGTAAGATAGGTACCTAGTCTAGGTGCATACGTTTACTATGATATATTTTGTAATTGACAGCGAATGGATTAAACGACCTCATCCTTTCCAATGATTCCCAAATCAAAGACCCTAAAACTTATTTCTTGACCACTTACGATAGATCTAAACTTGTACCCCAAAGTATAGTATAGTAAAATAGGCACCTAGTCTAGGTACATACGCTTATTACGAGATATTTTGTAATTGACAGCGAATGGAGTAGACGACCGCATCCTTTTCAATAATTCCTAAATCAAAGGCCCTAAAACTTATTTCTTGACCACTTACGATAGATCTAAACTTGTACCCCAAAGTATAGTATAGTAAAATAGGCACCTAGTCTAGGTACATACGCTTATTACGGGATATTTTGTAATTGACAGAGAATGGATTAAACGACCTCATCCTTTCCAATGATTCCTAAATCAAAGGCCCTAAAACTTATTCCGTGACCACTTACGATAGATCTTAACGTGTTCCCCAAAGTATAATATAGTAAGATAGGCACCTAGTCTAGGTACATACGCTTATTACGGGATATTTTGTAATTGACAGAGAATGGATTAAACGACCTCATCCTTTCCAATGATTCCTAAATCAAAGGCCCTAAAACTTATTCCGTGACCACTTACGATAGATCTTAACGTGTTCCCCAAAGTATAATATAGTAAGATAGGCACCTAGTCTAGGTACATACGCTTATTACGGGATATTTTGTAATTGACAGAGAATGGATTAAACGACCTCATCCTTTCCAATGATTCCTAATTCAAAGGCCCTAAAACTTATTCCGTGACCACTTACGATAGATCTTGACGTGTACCCCAAAGTATAATATAGTAAGATAGGCACCTAGTCTAGGTACATACGCTTATTACGAGATATTTAGTAATTAACAGCGAATAAATTAAACGACCTGTAGTGTCATTTTTGCGACAGCCAACCGGCAAACGGTAATCCCTCGAGAAGAACGAAATGGCAGACGATCTACACGGCGACTGAAGAGGATCTCGTCTGGTGACCAGTTGTTTGTCCAGGAAACCTAATAATAACGGTACTCATTGTCGCATCGACAGTCCCACGGCCGGTCTGGTCTGTTTAGAAGTACGCGTTCCGCCGGCATCGCGAGCGGACTCACGGGAGAGGAGCAGAAAACACGACTGTCCGGGTAAATGGACGAGTCTGAGTCGCCCTTGGATGCTCTCCTCCGCGTACGATACCCCCGTAGCCGCGATCAGAAACGAGGCCGAGCCGTTCGTGCGGAATACAAGTCCGAACACACGTACGGGACTTGAATAGTAGCATTGCCGGATACCGATCCGTGCACAGGATGACTTTTATTATTAACGCTAAACCCACCACGACCGGCCAAATCACCGGTGGATGAAGAAACGAAAGAAGGAGATGCTTGAAAAAGCATGCGATAATGTTGGGAAATTAATTACGTGAAATTATGCGAATTTTGGTTGCAGGAATTACCGATTATCACAGTGATGGCGAAGCTTTGGATATCGGCGTGTGAAGATTCGTGAGAAACCTAGCTTAACTGGGGTACCATGTTATATTTAGAAATTTTTATAATTTTGTACAGGTGTGAAAATGTTGTGAAATTAATTATGAGAAATTATGCGAATTTTGGTTATAGGAATTACCGATTATTACAGTAATGGTGAAGCTTTGGATATAAGCATATGAAAATTCGTGGAAAGCCTAATTTGGCCCGGGTGCTATGTTATATTTAGAAATTTTTACAATTTTATACAGGTGCGAATATGTTGGGAAATTAATTACTTAGAGATTACAGTAATTACCGATTATCACAGTGATGGCGAAACTTTGGATATAGACATATGAAGATTCGTGAAAAGCCTAATTTAACTCGGGTGCTATGTTATATTTAGAAATTTTTATAATTTTGTATAGATACGGAAATGTTGGGAAATTGATTATGCAAATTTTAATTGCAGGAATGACCGATTATCCCAGTGATGGCGAACCTTTTAATATCTGTCTGCATATAGTTTTCCCCATTGAAAATATACCGATCTCGTTATAATGATGAAGACAGCGAACCTGTTCAATTGTCTCTAGTCTGACGCTCTCTTTCAATCAAACTCATCTACAATTCGTAATATTTTCTGTATACAAATTAACCTATCTTCTACACAGCTTTCATTTGTACCTACAATTTTTCTAGAAATCGTTCGCTTAAACTCTACATTATTTTTAACACCGTCAGTACAAAGGTGCCATTTTTCCCATTTTTACCACGACATTGCTCTGATCACATTCCAAAAACGTTCTATCACGACCTCGCGGGTGCCTATCGTCAGATTGATCGCACGATCGCACGATAGATCGCGGGACCATGGTGGCTGGAACAGGCAGAAAAATGGTACCTTCCTCGGCCGGGTCCCGATAGCTGCGAAGTGGCGGAACGAAGGCGAGATTCGACGGTGATATTTATCGAAATATCGACATTCGAGCCCGCTTTAACGATCGCTTTAGTTCTACCTTCCATTCGACACCTGACCATCGAGTTACGGCACGCGAGTCGCTGGCGGAGGGACCTTTCCGCGGGACCGCGTCGTAAATTCGGCTCGGCCCTCTCTCTGGCAACAGCACCACCTATCGAACCGTTTAATTTTCCAACTCGATAAACCCGACACATAACACATCTCCGCTAATTAACAGGCGGCCATGTATAATTCATGTGCTATTTGCTAATGGGGACAGAAATACTCTCGAACGCTCCGCGCCGCGGAATTTCATACGCCGCGCGATTCCAGCGGAATGAAAGATCGGTGGATCGGTGTTTTATCTGCCGGATCGATTAACCGGAACTGCGAATCATATCGACGAAACGAAACGGGGCATTTCCGCGGATTTCACGCTAATCCGACATTGATTTCGCACGCCGAGCATCGGCTCCATACAGCTCGGCGTTTACGCCGAGCGGAGACGCGGCCATATTTTTCTAATTTACTCCGTCCTTTTCCCACTCTTTGCTTTCCCATTTTATCGCTATTATTTTCTTCCCCCTTCCCACCCTTTCACCCCGTTTTTATCCCCCGTTTTTACGACGCGAGTATTTTTATTTTTAACGACGATTTATTACCGCGAGTTTTCTTTTTTTTTTTATTTTTTATTTTTTTTTTTTGTCGTTTCGTTTCTTCGCTTTTTATTCCAGAGGATAAAATCTGGAGGTTCGGGCGGAAAGAGTCGCGCGAGTTCTAGCGTAAGATGGAGCTGTTAGGCGAATCGTGAAAGTGAGAGAAGGCTTCTTTTTTGGGAGCGAACCGCGCCGGAGAGAAATTGTGAAACTGTTCGGGAGACCAGACTCGTCTCTGATCTTTATCGTTCGTAATTATAACGATTTTTCGCGCCGCGAGACTCTTGCGTTTCGCTGAATATTTTTCGGCAAATTTTCTTTGCAACAGCGACGACGAGGATCGCGCGAGCGTGGAATGCGAATGTATTAACGCACACACGCGAGTATGTTGCATGCAAATGTTGATAATTTCAAAATTTTTTGGAAGACTGTATTTGTCAAACTCGTGCTTCGAAATGTGGAAAAGTGAATTTGTTTTCTGTCGATGCTGCATAAACTGCGAGTTTTTATTATAATTAGTATGTAATACGAAATATACTATTAAAATTTGATGATAACAAATGGGTCTACCTCGAAAAATAATTTTCTCCTAGAAAAGGTTCGGTCAAATAATTATTGTTATAACTATGCAAAATTTGCTGTATGTCCTGCAGAAACTACGCGTATTTAATATACAATATTAGTATAATAAATATATAATAAAAATATTATTAAAATTCGATAATAGAAAACCTATGTCGAAAAATAATTTTCTCCTAGAAAAGGTTCAGTGAAATAACTATTATTGTAACTAGGCAAAATTGGCTATATGTCCTGCAGAAACTATGCGTTTTTATTATACGACAAGACTATAATAAATATATAATAAAAATACTACTAAAATTAGATAACAGAAAATCTACATTGAGAAATAATTTTCGTCCAAAAAGAAAGTCAAATAATTATATCTGCATAATTACGTTTCTATTTGGATAAAAGTCAACCTTAATTTTGTCAAAATTATCTAAATATCTTTAGAAGCTGAAAAAAAATATTACGAATAAATTATGTTTTAGTATTAATATTCTACCAATATTTTACTTAGTGGTAATTAATCTTCCACGCCTTTTTTATCACTGTACTATCAAAAAATGAGTCAAAATAATTAATTGTAAACTTCTCCTTTCTCCAATCACTGAAAGAATATTTCTAGAAAATGTATTATCTATCTATAATTTTGTTTAAATATATTATATACATACGTGAAAAAAGAAATTTTTTTGAATATTAAACACGACATCGAAAGATTTTAGATAGCTACTTACTAACAAACAATAATAATTATCAACGTTATATACACATATTAATTCTCCACATTATTATAGTTATAACAAGTTTTGTTATTAATACTAAATAAAATTACAAGAACATCCGAGATAGCAAGTTTATAAAAATCGTGTCGATAATAAACGCGAACCTATATTAATAATTTTGATACGATAATTTAGGGACACGTGTCTAAGAATATTTAATACATTAAAAAGGAACACAATTATTATATTCTATCCAAACTTCCACCATTTCCCATTCCTCTTTCACAAAATATTATCAACATTCCCATGGTTTCAATACCAAAATTACCAAGTCAGTTCCGAATTTTTTATTTTTTTAATTAAAAGACAGGATTACCTTTAGATATCACTTTCGGATATTTAATTTTCCCAATTACTAAAGAAACGAAACTACTCTCGAGAAAATCCACGTCGACCTTTATCAAAATATTGCAGAAATTATCTGCACCTATCGAAATTTGCATAGCTGCAATTATCGTGATCCACCATATGAGCCTTTCACTGCACAAATCGATTAACTCGACTTTTTGAAAAATCTGAAATATAAAAAGTTGCGACTATACCAAACGCTTTGACACTTAAATTTAAGATTTTTCAAACAATGAAGTTAATCGATTTTCGCAGTGAACGGCTCGTATATACCATATTTAGACTCGCACTACAGGTAGTTGCAGGGTTAATATTACAGAGTCCTTTTTATAGTTGTTATTATATTTTTAGAAGATACGGGAGCGGAGTTGTCGGAGCATTAGAAACCCTATTCGACGCGACAAATGCGGCAGACGAGACGGCGAAACGTCTAGAGACGATCGAAAGGGATCGAAATTTAGCGAATTTCCCGGTTTCTTGCCCCCTTTGATGATCCCCCGGCCGATATTCCGGCCAGACGGCGGATACGTAAACCTACACGTCGAAAATAAATTTTGCCGAGTATTGCCGGTTCATTCTAAGGCGCATAGAATGATAGCTATTTCCGTTAAGGAGAAAAAAACCGGTGCCACTGTCTGTCCGTGGCTTCTAAAGATAAAGCGTCTGCAAGCGATTTAACGAGAAAATCACTCTGCTCCTGTCTCCATCCTGCCCTATCGAATTCGATTCCCCTTCGCCCTCCGACCAACCCTTCGCTCCGTTTCGAAAATCGTCGCGTACCAACGATGACGCGGAAAAATACCGAAAAAACCGACCGACTGGCTGCAAAAGCGAAAATAAAAATAAAAATCCAGTTGACTCTCCAAGTGCGCGCTTTTTCGCGTTCTTTCAACTCGATACTCTGCGTCTTCGTGCAAACTGCAGAGGGAGAGAGGGATGAAGAACCTCTGTCGACATTTTTCTATGCAAAATGTGGAATTTTTATACTCATTTCTGTATTATAACACCTTTTTTAATATCAAAATAATATGACACATCGAAATATATATAATTGCGAAAATTATGCAAGTGAAAAATCTAAAAGAAATGAATTTTTATTTTATGGCAATTTATCAAGGTCTATTTATGGGGTAGTTAAAAATAAACGGGTTGGATTGAAGTTGTAATCGTGTGATGATTAATTTTTTAATTTATCTACTTAAACATAAAATTCGTAATACCTTGGAACAAAATGTATATGATTTAGGCTACTTTTGTAACCAATATGACTAGAGAAAATAGAATTTTAGATCACACCAAATATTAATTATATTTGTGTCAAGCAATCTCAGGAAAAAAGAGATCTATAGATTTAATTAAATTAGGGATTGTTGATAAAAATTATTTGAAATTATTAAAGAAGAAAATCACTGATTTATAGATCACATCAAATATTAATTATATTTGTGTCAAGTAATCTTGTGAAAAAGAGATCCATACATCCGATTAAATCAGGGATTGTTGATAAAAATTATTTGAAATTGCTAAAGAAGAAAATCACGGATTTATAGGATCGATCCTCTAAGGATGGGCTATAAATATATTAATACTGTTACATTTCTATATTTTCCGTGATTTATCGCCGTTGTCACGAAGTATACATTCCGTGACGATAATTCTTCGACGGTGACAGCAAAAATTTGGAAACAGAGTGTTAATTCGTATCTGAACCGTGGGCTATGACGATGTCTCGTGCTGACCGCATGCTTCTAGCTTTACAATGCGCATAATACTTCGAAGATATGCGTGCAATTTTAATGGACCCAGCTATAATTCTAAAACGGTAGAAGATGGAAAAGAATAGTATACAACTATTCCAAAAGAATAATTTTTCTACACCAACAGATGGATATTTTTATTATATTTATCTGCAAGAAAGTACTAAAGTACTGAGATTGAAAATTAATTAATTTAAAATATAGAATTATTTTGTATTCGTTTTAATATTGTAGAGTGTCCCAAAATTCACGCAATATTTGAGTTTTGCCAACGAAAAATAAAAGACAGCATGAAAGCTGACAGTTTAGAGTTGTTAAAAATGATCGCTATATTAAAGAAATGCGTCTTCATAGTTGAGTAATATTTACAATTTACGTTTCTTACCAAAATTACATCTTGCATGAATTTTGGGACACCCTATAATACTAAAATGAATATGAAATAATGCTATATTTTAACTAATTGGACTTAGATAAGTTCAGGTAAATATTGCTTATGTAAATTATATTCAGTTTAGATAGCCTTATGTTATTGGAAGAATTAACAAAACCTCGAGCAGTAAATAATTTAATATTAAACCAAGATCTAATGACGGTTTTTAAAACTTTTATTAAAAATTTCGGATTTAATGTTATGATCTTCATGATTTTCTCCCAACATAGGTATAATCAATTTCTCAAAGTCCCTCATTATTCCATTTTTTTTTTAATTCCACTTCTTTTTTATTCGCCAGTTATTTGACCATGGTGAATTTACTATTAAAACTGCTAAATTACTTGAATAAATCCCTGAAGAATTAATTTATAAATATCTTCCAAAATCTTCGACTCCCAGTATCTCCTAAATTAACCAATTTCTAATCAAAACACCCTAAAACCTTTTATCTACGGAATAAAAATATGCATCCGTCGATACACAAAATAAAAACAGAAAAGAAATACAAAATTGCATAAAAAGAAAAATAAAGATCTAATAATAAATAAAATCTTCCTTGACACTAAAAGTACCGATCTTTACTGGATACCTAAACCTGAACGTAACGGGTATAGATAATACTAATTTTAGCGAAGATAAGTAAATATATTAATTACAGTTCTATCTCAACACGCGTGAACACTAATTTTTTTAAAAGCAGGTGTACGTTTCTAGTAACTGCGATAAGGAAAATTCTCAGACCAGTCATTTTATTTGAATTCCACAGTTCTGGTGTTTGAAAACGTCTCTACTTTCGCAATAAACATAGATACGTGAAGATCACAGAGATTTCCGGCTATACAAATTACAGAGAAATATACATATTATAGAGAAATATATAAATTGAAGAGAAATATACACGAGTATTTCGAAAGACAATCATAAGAGCAATGGCAAAGAGGAGAATAAAGAATAGGGAAATAGGGAATAGGAATAGGGAAATAGGGAATAGGGAATAGGGAAATAGGGAATAGGGAAATAGGGAAATAGGGAAATAGGGAAATAGGGAATAGGGAAATAGGGAATAGGGAAAATTCTCAGATCAGTTATTTTATCTGAATTCCACAGTTTTGGTATTTAAAAACGTTCTCACTTTCGGAATAAACGTAGATACGTGAAAATCACAAAGATTTTCGACTATCCAAATTACAGAGAAATATATAAATTGCAAAGAAATATACAGATACACGAGTATTTCGAAAGACAACCATAAAAGCAATGGCGGAAAGGAGAATAAAGAATAGGGAAGCAGAACAGAACGCGAAACGAGCTATTTTCCATTCGAAATCTATCAATGGCTAGAAAACGGCAAACGCGGATGTTGACTCATTGCCACTCTCACTTTTGCCGCGATTTGCATCGGATCTCTTCCACATATTTGCGCGCCCGCGATATCGCGGATGCGACCGCGTGTCGCCCGATTCGCATGTTGCGAAAATGTTCGGCATTTTCCTTTCTTTCCCGGCCGCGTTCCATCTTCCATCGCTGTAGGTAAATTCTCCAGCCGGTGCACCGACGCACCGGGTCCTCGCACACGTTTCTATTTATATTTTCGTGTATTCCGCGTCCGAATTTTCCCCAGAAGCTACTCATTCACTCGTCGATGAATTAATGCACGAGATGGGGCCTACAAGGGTGGCGCCTGGTAGCCATTTTTGTCTTCGCGATGGATCGAAAGATACCGTTCGACCAGAGAATCAGTGTGAGTTTTCGATGAACGGAAGTGGCCTAAGCGAACTATGTTTCGTTTCGAAATATCGAAAGTGTCCTGCAAATTCAACCCTTTGCACTCGAGAAGCAATCAAAAATCGATATTAATCGATATATTAAATTTAAAATAGAAATATATAACGAAATATCGAAATAAAATAATTCTACGTGTAATTTGCATATTTTAGAAAATATAACTTTATTGCAGAAAATCTTCGAATTGCTATTTTTCCGAACCGAGAAAATCGCCAAGTGCGAAGTATAATTAGAAAATTAATTAGCATAAAGGGACCAAAATTAATATAACTTCTTTTAGTATTTCGGATTCTTTGGTATTTTGACAAAAATTGTTTTCAATTTGTTTTAATGTAAAATAAGTAATAAAATTTTCGATCTTAATTTTTAATGGAGATACGTATCCATTTCGTTCGCAGTAAAATTATTGGAATTTTTAAAATTCGTATGAATTATGCTTGCGTTAAAGCGTCTTAAATGTAATTTTACTTTTATGGCGAGTGGAATTGGTTTTTGCGCAGTTTGACGTGGAAAACTCGATGAGCTAGAGTCATTATAGTGCAAGGGATTAATTGACAGGCGATTAACCGGTGTCCATTTCGTGATTGGGAATTGGTCGATGATGATTCATGGTACTTAGTATTGGATAAACATGGTTATCAAACGAGAGGTTTCGATCGTTACGAAGAAGATAAGAAATGTTGATAAGAAGGAGTATGGACGAATGACGATTATGGTTAACCCTTTTGCTACCCCTGCAAGTGAAAGCATTTTCAATTTTTGTGGAAAAAAATATATGAACTTGACTATCCAAGTGTTTCATGGTAATATATGATTCTGTGAATTTTAACATAGCAACACCTATTTTACATAGTTTCCATGTTACCAATATAATAATCTTCCCCACAGTATAATTTGCATAATTCTTTATACCGTTTTAAAAAATATCAATTTATTATATTTAATTTCATTCGAGATGACGTTAAATTTAAGATAAAAATGAAGATATGTCTATGGTATAAGAAAATGTACATACGTGCACTTTTAACAAGTATGCGTGATATGTAGATTAGTAGATGAACGAAAGAGTTAATATTATTTGCAAAAAGATTCTCGATGCACGAGATTGAACGAAGGTGTCCCCTTGTATTATAGTTCGAGGAATGAGCGCGGCTGGCAATGTTGTTATGTACTACTTTCTGTTATCTACTATTATTACGTACGACTAAGTGCCTCAATGACTATGAAACCTCGAAAGTATTTCCATTCCGCGACTTTTAAAGGCCACGCAAGATTTATGCGTTTCCTTTTAGAAACTAATTTTGCGACTGTCTGAAAATAGATTTCGTTCGAATGTTAGACTTCGCGTGAACCTGAAGGCGTGTTTAAAATTATTTGTTGTATCGAAAAAATAATTCTGAGAAAATATTTGCCATCTTGGAAAACGGATATATATTAATTCTCTGCATTCGGATATTTTATCATACGCTGGAAGAGCTTATATCTAAAAATTCGATAATCGTTTTTAAAGTAAATAAAAAGAAATTATTTTTATTCGAGGAGCGAATTATTTTACAAAAATCGGTGAAGAATTCCCGAATTTGTTCATCGTCGATATAACATATATATAACGCTATTACGATTTCTAATAACGTATCGCGATCAAAATTACGAAGATCGATACTTTGAGAACTCGAATATACGCGATTTTGCATAAATTCGATAAATCGAGTGAAAACGTGGTAAAAAGGACAGAAAAAAATTTTGCATAAAGTTAAAATCGGGGTAAATTAAATATCGATCGTTAATTTTTATAATTTATTAAATGCAAGGAATTAATTTTATACTATATCGTATATATGTATTTTTTATATTACGTTTGGTTATATTTTAGAACACACTTTACACGCGAATTTCTATGTTCGTAAAATGGGAATTTAGAAACAAAGTTAGTAGATCCGCTGGTCGGACAAGAGCTCGTTTCGCGGCGCTGGCCGTTGCGAAAGCGACGACAATGGCGATCATTTGGCCGCTAATTAACACCGATGCGAGAAGAATCGGTGTTGCTGTGTCGCTGCGGCGTGTCAAGAGGACACCGATTCTCGCTACGCGGCCACGGGTTGCCGTAATCCAGATAATTACCATCACCGTTCTCCCTCCCCCCGGAATAAAATTCTTTTTTCCACGAAACTACCACGCCACGGTTCGGTTCCTTCTCCATCCTCTATACAATCCTCGAAGTTCGATACACCGACCGAATCCAGAAACGCAGTCTGCCATTAACGACTTACGAGTGCGAATTTCGATAAGGAAACTCGATAAGAGAACGAGCAAGATTCACGCGAATTCACGGGTTTCCACGCGGGCAAACTATGACTGGTCATTTCAGAATAATCCGTGCAATCGATATAAATAACCTGTCGATCGAGTAATCGAAAAGCATTTCCGCCTTATTTGCCCAATCGACTCGTAGATAAGGTTAATAAAATTCGTTATCAATAACGTGCAATGCACGAGAAATGCATCGCGGCAGGTAAAACGATAACTCGTACTTATTGGTTACCTTTACCGGTGTTTCTAGGTTATGTCAAAGATACGCGCGAAGCGTGTTAAAACGAGGCTGAATATCGGGAGAAAGAATGATGGAAATGCGTAAGGACGGGGAAAAAAATTTGCGAAACACGGCGCGAAGAGAGACACGTATTAAACCGATGACAACGATCGGCGACACGGATTAGAGGAGAAGGGGTGGGGGTAAGAGGCGGGGAAGGTTAATTTTACGCGACGCTATGGAAATCCGAGTCGATACGTCAAATCCTCTCTGCACGGGATACACGCGAACTCGTATAATACCGCGGCTACACGAGGCCGTCTCTCGTTTTTGTTCCTCTTATTCTGTCTACGTCGTCCGCTGTACGCTTCCATTTAACAGCTAGCAGTAGCGGTGCACTGACTCGAAAGTCTGGGAATCGAAACCGCACGGATTCCCCGGCGGCGGCCACGAGCCGCCGACGCGGCTAGACGCGGACCGAGAAAATAGCGAAATTTTACCGACGTATACAGCGTGTATAAGGAACGGGGCGCGTCGTCGATGTTGGAAAAGAGACACGGGCGCGCACACACGGATGATGAGCGAGAAAAAAAAATAATCGAAATAAGGATACGTATTGGCGACGAGAAACAGTTAAGAAACAGTTAAGAAGCGAGAGAACGACATTTTCTCGTTCGGTCCGTCAAAACTTGCCCAATGATGATTTACCGTGTCACGTACGAACGAGAGAATTCTTATTGGTAATTGTTCGATGCAGGATTCTTATTGGCGAATAGCGTTCGTAGACAACGATACAGCGACAACGATCGTCGTTAGTTTTTCTCTGTCGCAATTACTCTCGCGTGTGCGGCGTGGCTTTTTTCCCCCCGAAAGGAAAAATAATCGACAACGCGGCCGTCAACGTTGAAGACGTTCTGTCCAGCGGATAAGAGATGGATTGCGTGCTAACCTGAAAGTCTAGCGAGGAATCGAAGCATGCCAGCGGCGGAAGACAGGCAATGAGCCGCGGTTCCAGCGACCAGAATTCCACCGGCGATCGGCATTTGTGTTTTCCTCCTCTTTCCCCAATTGTCCTGCGTGTGTGTGTATGTGTGTGTGTAGTCGATCTGGCCTCTCGTGTTGCGTTCCTCTTCGCTGTGTGCCAGAGAAAGAGAGGTGGGGGAACGGAGCGAAAGAGAGACAAGGACAGAATATGGCCAGGGGTGACGCGAGTCCTAGCCTAACCTAACCTCTCTTCCTCCTTCGGTGTAAAGGGACACACAGGCACGCACCGGATGAAATGCAAGATCCTCTTTGGACGGGGGCAAGCACGGGACAACCGGTCGCGCACTGTTTTTCAGTCCATGGCACACACTGTTCCCATGCCCGTGATTTTTCCTCGGATCTTTGACACTCCCGATTCGCCTGGACAGCCGGTTTCGTTTACGTGTCGTACCGTGCGCGCGTGCCGTGCCGTGTCGCGCCAGTGAAAACTCTGCCAGCGCACAGACAGGAATGGTATAGACTGAGACAGACGTACGGCCGACGGGATAGATAAATTGGCCTTCAGCGAGAGAGAGGGAGAAAGAAACAGCCCATTAGGGGGGAGGGGAGAAGCGCGTACGACGGCGTAAAGTCCGACCACGGCCTCTACGGGATGCGAGAGAAAGAGAGACAGATCTTCTCTCGCTCTCTCCCTCCGAGTACTCTCCGTGTACACTTCGACACGATGTTGTCACGATTCACGCACTCATTCGTTTCTCGACGTTCGAGTAGTAGACGTGTAGAACCGCGCGCACTTTAGGAACTTCTACAAAGGTTCAAAGAAAACCTGCTCGTGGCGACTGGAAACGGACGTGTATACACGGCAAATACGCGCGCGTTACACCGCGCTCCTACGCTTCGAAACACTGCTCTTACTCTCCCGCAAATCACGAAACTCTCTCTCTCCTCCCATAAGCTATTTTACAACGACGATAACCAACAACGCGAACATGCGCTATCGTAGCAACGCACGATGTGTCTGTACATCAGAAACAATTGTCCTTTCGATATTCGTGCTGTTACTCGTTCTTGCTCCTCTTAAATATGTCATCGTGACCGCGCAGTGAGAATCGCGGTGTTGTTCGCGCTGCTCGTGGGCCCTGACGGGCCCTCGCGGTTCTATTGGCAGCGACACTGCACTGTCAGACACAGACTACGATAGAACAGTCGAGCGACGACTGACTCCTCCACTCGCGAGCCACCAGCAACGTTGCCACATCACTCCCGAGTCTCGATCGGACAAGTCTTCGGCCACCGACGGACAGGTACGACGGTCACTGCGTTCTTGGTGCTGGCGCGCGACCGACTGTTCCATTCGATTTGTTCTCTCCTCTTCTCTCTACCTTCTCATTTTCCTCTACACACCGTGCTTCTGTTCCCCTTGTCGCCTATCCTGTCCTGTCCTGTCCTATCCTGTTCTATTCTATATACGTCAAGTGTTCGCCAAACCCAGTCGTTTTCCGCTTTGCCACACGACTTGTCACCGATTCTCAGAGCCTTTCACAGCCTTTACTCTCGCATCGTTCTCTCGAACCCGGCGTGTGTCGCGACGAAGAGGCTCACGCTGAGCAACTGATCGCTGTTGTCGCTACTATCGACTGCGGATTCAGTCGGTGGTGCATCGAAATCCACCGAACACCGAGATCCGAACGAGCACACAGCACCGAGCTAACTGGCCACATCTGCTGCCGATTTGCTGGCAGCTCTGTTAACTACACGGCCGGCCAGTCTGCCTCTGCCAGCCAGTATGCTCCCTCGCTTTCTTACTCTTGCCTACCAGCAGCCTGCCAGCCTTCTCCAATCGGCCGAGCCTACCTCTCTCGTGTATTCTCTTTGCCTCCCTTCCCTGCCACGCCGCTCTCCTTCTCCTTTCCTCTTGCCCTTCCCTCTGCTCTCCTCTCATTCACTCGCTCGCTCACTTTCTCCATCCTTCTTCCACCGCGACTCTCGCTTCCACCTACCACCTTCCTATCCCGTTCTCCGTTCAATCCTTCGCTTCTCGCTCTCCATCGAATGAATGGTTTTAGTTCGGGAGGGCGGCCGTGCCGGAAACAGCCGATTGCATCCGGAAATCACCGAGCCCGTACTTCCCGCATTAGAGCGCTTCTTGAATAAAATTCCATTCTTTCTTCCTTTCTTTCCTCGCCACGTGATATCTTTACGACCTAACTTTCTTCCCAATTCGTCACCTCGACGTTCCCTGCAGACAGGAATTTACCAAATAATTTTTATCCACCGTATTCCCTGCAGCAAAATTCGCCGTTGTTCTACTCACCGTTCTCCGTACAGGGTGTAATCCGTTGTACTGGCTCGCGTTCCACGAACCTTTTCGTGTAACTTTTCGTGCGTGAAATTGTAATACGTTTTGACGCGTGCATTTCGTTTCTAATGCACGCGCTTCTGCGCGTGTTTTCTCTTCTTCCTTCCTCTCTTTTTCCCGTTTCCTTACATTGTTCCATCCACGCCGCTTCTCTTCATGGTGTGTCCCGTAACGGTAGTTAAATTGTGTATCAGTCGCTCGTATGAACGCATTTGCATCATTGTACTATTTATGCAAATAGTCTTTCCTATTACAATGGAGTCACCTATGACGCGCATATTTTAGCTTACCTTGCCCTAATTTCCTTTTTTCATCCTTTTGCGAGATGCGATCTGAAATTTAATAGACCATCGTAAAAGCTGATTTCCATATTGGCGATGATTATATGCATATGTAAAACGATCATGGCGCGTTTATTCGTATGGAAATTCCGTGATTTTTGGAACACGCGTGCAGCAGCAGAAAAATCGTGAACGGATCGCATGTTCCATATTCTGTGAAACTGGAACAGTATTTTAGGCCGAAAATTGGCGCCGATTAAAAGAACTGCAGCGTCTGGTGAACTAAATTATGCAAGAAAAATATACCGAAACTCTTCGGGGAGATACGTCAGTGGTGGAAACGCTGCCGCCTCGACTGCCATCGTGCGTGTATTTTTTAAACATTTCTTCAAGATCCGCTCAAGCATGGAACGTTGAAAGCGGGCATAATTTGTGGATACAGTTATGACGATTCAAATTAAACATCACGATTCAAGTTCTTTCCTGTTTACTTGTCCAACTTTCTATAAAAGAATATCTCACTTGTTTAAACGTACCTCGAGGGGCAAGGAAAATAGCAACTAGATAGATGAACCTGATAATAATGGCCGATGAACGTCACGAAATATAACTGACTATGTTTGACGACAAACTTAACCGTTTATTTACAGGGAGCGATGATATCGCTTTCTATTTTACCGGCCTTTTTCATCGAATTCCACCGGTCGTATTAATTTTAATTCACGTAACGATAAAAATCTCGCATCGCATTATGCAAGCTAGTACATGACGTAATGCGATGCGCCGATTCATAAAGTGCAATGAAACACATGGAACGGTAATCGGAATTGTCTTTTAACGCATGCATTCCGTGCACATACTGCGACATCTAGCTGCAACACGTGGAAACTTGTAATAACAAGGTTCAACCATCCACCGTTACGCGGCTCTGTTCACTCTTCAATTATTCCCATCCTTTTACCATAATAATAAACAAATTTTACACCTTTTCAGGAAAGCAAATTCGAGTTTAATTACCAGAAGATATTCTTAGGACACCGCTAAATATTTTTAACTCTTTTAAAACATTCCAACAGAAGAGAAAAATGATAAAAATTCGCTTTTAATACCTCCAAACTCAACTTATTCCCAGCTTATTGTTACAACTCTCTAGACGATTTTTATAAATATTTCAAGCAAAATTGCGAAAAAAATTGACGAGTAAACGTAGAGTAGAAATAAAATTCTTTAAATGTACAGTCACAACATTGAGCCTCAACTTGCCACGCAGCTCGAAAGTAAAAGAAAAAAGAGGAAAACGGTGAGAAACAATAGGCCGCAGGGGCAGGTTCCTCGAGATTGCGTTCGCATAAAGGACATCTGAAATATATTTAAAAATAGTGCGAGACTATTGAAGCATTTCGCCTCAGCTGGCCTCTCGCCTTGGCGAGAGAACATCTGCGGAGCAATCTCGATCCTTGCGTCATTATTCTTTGTGACCGCGCACCATCGATTCACAGGTTACCTCAACCATGGAAATTAATCAACCTTAGACCATGATCAGAACTGATAATGGGAAAACGTGACGTTCATCGTGGCCAAGATTCACCGATCGAGAAACTCGATTCTATCATCTGCTCTGTTCGTCTCTTTTTCTTTTCTTCACCGTCATCGTCCTTCTTCTTCTTCTTCTCTTCGTCTCACTTTTTTTCTTTTCTCTGTAGATCACAATTCAATCGAAGATCTGTTCGATGAAGCGATTTGTCTGGACGCGGTTAGAGGGAACTTTATCGTTCACCGGCCGTGAAAATAGCGAGACGGGAACGTTGTCGATCGAATTTCGCGAGTCCAGCTGTAGAAGAACGAGGCAGCGTGAACGCGATACAATCAATTATCGATTAGGAAACTGCAATTTTCAGCGAACGATTCCTGATTACAGACCTTTTTCTACGTAACTGTTACTGAGCCAGACAAACGTTCGTGCACGGTTAATCAATAATATGCGTATCGATCATTTATTCTCACAGAAAAGCGGTGCACGTGGATGAACCCATCGTCAGCAAAGGAAACAAATGTCGGTTCTTAATACTTTTAGTGCATTAACGACGTAATAATTATTTTCCACGTGTATAAGTATAATTTAGTAAATTATCCATAGGTGATTTGAATATTTGCGTTGAATTCACCAGCAGAATTGAATGTGTATTGCAATGGGTATTCCATTTGTATTGGAATATTTTCTTACTGGTTTGTTCTCATTATTTATATTCTGTTTCAACGATTATAGATTTCTTCCAATTTTAACTCTCTATAACATCATGTAACTTGAAATTTACTATTCGTGTAATTTAATTTCCAGAATTTTATTCCATTTTCATGTCACTTAATTTTTATATCTTCTTCCTTTTTAATTTATTAATTTTTACATTTTCATCTTAGGCTTGGACGAAATTTATAGCACCTGAAAAATAAAAATATTTCATCCCACAATCTAGCACAATGCAAATTGATTTCGTTAACAAAAAGATGATGAGAAGTACCTTCTTACCGCTAAAAAAAAGATTTTAATAGAAATAAACAAGTAAATAGCATTACGTTCTTATCATGATGGAAGTTGGTATTAATTTTGTCAAAGAGGAAGTCTGGAACCAGTGATCTGAACTAATTATTACATACTTCTAACTATTCACCCTTTCCATTTCGTTATCAACAAGAATTCTAATCTTCATGGTCTTCTCACAGTCTTCAACATCTCATGTCTCTCAGATCTAAAACCTCAGCATCGCCTAACTCCCTCAAAATCTCCAAGCTGCTTTCCTAAAACCAAAAATCTATCAATAGACCTGTGACGATGGCAGGTACCGGTTACCTATGCCGAAAATCCTTGGCAGTCGAGGAACTGAGCGATAAATCGATGGCCAAGGTGAAAGAAACGCGTGTCAGGATGTGACATCGTGTCTCCACGTAACCAAAGCGCATCAAAGGGGAACAAGGGCCATAGTTTGATAGGCGACGGTGCAATATTCATAAGCCGGCGTCATAGAGAGCCAGCGCAGGCGTCGTCGTCATCGTCTACGGTGTCCTCAGGCTTGTTCGTCTGTTTGCGCAGAAGACAACTGTTGTTCGTCCATTCGGCACCGAGTCGGTTCTCCTGAGCCATGTCGACGACTGTAGTAGCGGCTGGTGCGTTGCTGCTCATCTCGTTCCTCGGTCTTTCCCTCTGCCAAACACCCATGAACATGCGTAAGTATTGTCTCCGATGACTTTGGAAAATTTCCTTTGCAACCATGTAGCCGAATTAAAAATCCGGATGACTCGTGGTTGCGTGGGATTACTCAACATTTAATAGAACTCGGTGAACCACTTCGATTATGTTAATCTAAAAAGAAAAAAAAGAAATAGTAAATTATTTATTTCTCGGGAGTTAGTATTAGTGGTATATGGATATAGCCAGATTTGGATCTGTTTGTAAGTAATTTAGTATGATTATTTATATTTTTGTATTTAGCAATTGAATATTCTCGAAAGGCACGGTGTAACGATGTCATAAAATATTAGGGGAAATTAAATGCACCGACTAGGTGCATTTCGATCGGGTAATATGAAAGTTTGATTCGTTCCCGATACATCGAAGAATTGCCGTACCATCGCTGAATTATTCACCTGGTAAACGTCTGGTTGAAACCTTCCGCATCTCCTGTTCCGACTCGAACGTCAGGTACCTGGTCCTTGACATAGAAAAAGGTTCGACGAAAGCTACTAACGACGATCGGGAGAAAACGAGAAAAGGAAGGACGCGGATCGCGATATCGTCGCGAGATTGTTGCTTCAGATAACAGTGGTCACGTTGCGTTTTACCGCTACTTTACAAAGTACACGAGAAAAATATGCTATTAACCTGGGTGCAATATTTTTTTCAACAAGGTGCGACAAGTTACGGTATGCAGATAACAGCTGCACGATTAGATCCGATCTGGTGTAACGAAGCTAGGCGGGGTAGTATGGTAACGAGCATTAATCGTGATGGAATTGCGTATTCTCTTTGAAAACAGGTGATGGACATTGTGGATAAATGTATCGAAGAAAATGTACATGTATCGTCGCGAAGTCTAATTTTGCTGAATGATAGATGTTGGAAGTTTATGACATTTTGTATAATTCATTTGAGTGCGAGAGTCTTTGAAAAATTCCTATCGAAAAATATGAAACTCATTTGCATATCGGAAAATGCTTAAGGAAATGGCACATGGTTAGATAAAACCTGGAAAGTGCAATTTATCTTTTTCATCTTTTTTGTTCTATAGTCATAGTGGTAGAGCAACCAGATAAGTCGATCCTGAGCGTGCTGAACGAGGCTGCACCTCAAGCTGAGAAGAACTTCGGGGATGGTGTCATCACCGTCCATATTTCTACAGTCCAAGTGGATCGTGCAAACGTGGATGCCAGTTTTGACAGAGGTTGAGAAAAGACAGTGTCGTGTAGCTTCTGGAGCTTCCACGACTTCAGTTTCTATCGATAGATATCTTTGCAAGTCTCGAAAAATTATTTCAAAGTTCCTAGCTTCGTACGATAGAATTGTCATTGAAATTCTATTATCTAAATGTAGCTGGATTTTAATAAAAATTCTACTATTCCTCTTGTCAAAACTACCCTTGTTAGTTATACCGATTTAAATCTAAAGGATTACTTTTACTATTCGAAAATGAATAACATCCTTGTATTGAATTTAATTGATTGTGAACTACACGCGACTTGCATCCCTTTGACCAAACTATCGATACCAACTAGATACAATATCAACAAGCTCTTCCGTCGTGATCGTGCATCGTTCTTATTCTCGTCTCGTTAAAATCAACTTGCAGTATGTGCTGCCTTATTTAAGGGAATCAGTATCATACTCGACATGACCTGGACCGGCTGGGACCGGCTACGCAACATGGCCGACGAGAACGGAATAATATACAAACGGGGTGACAGCAATATAAACCCGTACGTCCAAGCGATCGACGATCTTTTGATGTTGAAGAATGCCACGGACGTTGGTTTGATCTTCGAAGATGAAAGGGGTACCTTGACACCGACCTTCGATCGTTCTTTTCGCGATTTCCAGATCTCCACGATTGTTTGCAAACCTATCTTCACTGTTTTGCAGAGTTGAATCAAAGTCTATACTATTTAATCGGGAACTCGATCATAAGGCTGGTGGTGATCGACGAGTTCACGGATAGAACGATGTCGAAGATCAGGAGTATGCGGCCGTCGCCATCTTATTACACCATCTACGCAAGCACAGCCAAGATGGAGCACCTCTTCAGTACGGTGAGTCTCACAGAAGCTTTGACAGACGAAATCCAAATATCTCTTTGCGAAAGATTGAAGTCACCCTTAAATAAAAGATAAAGTAATATTAATTTCACAATTTATTTTAATTATGGCGCGATATAAATTAAATTACAGTAATGAAATTTTTCAGGCTATACAAGGAGGATTGGTGAAGAGAAATGGAATATGGAACTTGGTGTTCACCGATAATAATTATAAAGATTTTAAGTACATCAATGGAGACCTCCAGTTAAATGTTTCCGTCACCATATTGTCGATGAGTCTGAACGTCTGCTGCAGATTAATTGGCGAACCCTCTTGCAGCTGTTCCCCTGATATTCAAGTACAATAGATATTACTTTCGTTGTTTTATATCCTAGTGATTAAAATGATTAATTTATTCTTCTTTTACCTTCTAACGCTTTCATAGATATTCCAATATTACTTTAAAAGGCTAGTAAGTCTCGTAGTGAGTCTAATGAGTGAGCTTCAGAAGTCGGGTGTCAGCGTGGAACCTAAGACTGGTAAATGCTCTTCTGCGAACGAGAAACAAGCCTCGAATTTCACGTCTGAAGCATTTAACAAGAACATATTAGCGGTGAGTCATGTGTAGAATAAATAGTGACTTATAAAAGAGTCGAAGACTCATGGAAAAATATTACTGATAGAAATTAGGGGGTAACGATACCTTTGAGTACTGGTCTGAGAAAGGGATGATCACGTATAAAGCTGAGATCAAGCTGGAGAATCTTAATAATGGAATTTTGGAGCCTCTAGCCACCTGGACGCGACATAGCAAGATTAAAGAAGCCGAAGGGAAGAAAATAGAGCCTGCCAGACGATTCTTCCGAATTGGAACTACTGTTGTAATTGACAAACTCGTGTTAAATATATAATATGCAATTTATCTTCTCAATTACTGGAGACACGCTACTTTGTGATTACATGCATCCATTTATCATCGTCACATCTATTCTCATTTGAGTATAGTATATTTCTCTGCACAGATCGATAGTTCTAGTCTTAACGTTACAGTCAATTTCTTTTAGCTTTTACGATATTCTTTCGTAAAGTTAATTAATCTAAGAACTAAAATTGCATTAGGCAATACCTTGGACCATGAACAAAGTGGATCCAGTAACTGGGAAGATTATGAGAGATGAGAACGGAAATGAAATATTTGAGGGTTACTGCATAGACTTCATGAAGAGATTATCCGAAGAGATGCAGTTCGATTATGATCTAGTCATACCACGAGATCGACAATTTGGAAAGAAGTTACCTAATGGCCAATGGGATGGTCTAATCGGAGATCTTGCTAAAGGGGTAAGAAGTACATAGACAGAACATGGAATTGTTTTAGACACCACGTATATTAAACCAGATGGCGCCTGTAGTCCTGCAACCGTATAAACCTTCCTGTATAAAACGCTGTTTCTCTCAACTACTTTGACATAAATGAACTTAACTTTTGGAGATTTAATACTCTTTTTTTTACAATTTTTAGTAAACTAATTTCTTTCTTCCTTTTCGGGAATAGATATTATTATTATTGTAACATTAACAATGAAGAAATTATCGATTTAGTCTCTCCAATCGATTCGTATACAAAATGTTTCTTTTCTCAGATTTTTTGATATAAATTAATTTTACTTTAAAAGATTTTATATTCTACCGTTTTAACTTTTGTTAGCCATATTGCAATCCGTTTAAATCTACTAATTTTATGTTCTATTTTGTATAATTACTATTAAAGATACGTATTTCTTTCTTCAGGAAACAGATATCGTAGTTGCAGGATTAACAATGACTTCGGAACGCGAGGAAGTTATCGATTTTGTCGCTCCTTACTTCGAACAATCCGGCATACAGATCGGTAAAACGTGTTTCTACTTAAACCATGACTTTTACACGATCCACCGAAATATTCTTTATACTATGCAATCACCTTTTCATCCAAGTGATAAGGAAGCCTGTTCGCAAAGCGTCCCTCTTCAAATTCATGACAGTACTCAAAGTCGAAGTATGGCTGAGCATCGTCGGAGCATTAACGTTAACTGGCATCATGATCTGGATACTTGACAAGTATTCTCCTTACAGTGCCAGGAATAATAAACAGCTATATCCATACCCATGTCGGTAAGAATTGCACAACATCTGCCACCGTAATTTCCAACTAATCGACGCCTCGTTAAACGAAATTTGGGCCTAAATTGTAATAAATCACTCTTAACGACCTCGGTGTCTTATCGTTAATGGGTCTCATAAAGATAGAACAATTACTTTGTCGAGAATAATTGTTGGACAGAAATGTCGTCTTCTGTCTAGGGAATTCACGTTAAAGGAGAGCTTCTGGTTCGCCCTCACGTCTTTTACGCCACAGGGTGGTGGCGAAGCTCCTAAAGCATTGTCGAGTAGGACCCTGGTGGCTGCTTATTGGCTGTTCGTTGTTCTGATGCTTGCGACATTCACTGCTAATTTGGCTGCTTTTCTTACTGTGGAAAGAATGCAGGTGTTTAGATTTACTTCTAAAAAGATATTTAGAAAATATTGTTTCTTAGAAGATTCGAATTAAGGATCGTGTCCTGTTCTAGTCTCCTGTGCAGTCTTTAGAACAATTAGCGAGACAGTCGAGAATCAATTACACCGTATTGATTAATTCTTCTACCCATCAGTACTTCATGAATATGAAGAATGCAGAAGATAAATTGTATACGTGAGTATTTAAATTCAGAATTTTGTAAGAATCAAAATCTCTGTCACTTTTGATTCTTTAAATAAATCAACTGATTAATAATCTTTATTCTATCCATAAATTCTCACCTTCTAAGTACTTTTAAATTTAAAAAATATTTATCAGGGTACTAATTATTAATTATATTCTAGTACTTCAAAGTACTAATAACTCATCCCTACGAGTTCTTCCTCGGCTAATCATTTCCAATTTTCGTTCTCCAATCAGATTGTGGAAAGAGATCACGTTAAACAGTACCAGCGACCAGGTGGAGTACCGAGTCTGGGATTACCCGATCAAGGAACAATACGGCCACATACTGCAAGCCATCATGCAAATTGGCCCGGTGGCTGATACTAAGGAGGGCTTTCGAAAGGTACGTAATGGCGATCAATCATTCGAGTGTAGGCAAATCGTTGACTAAAGTCGCGGCTTTTTGTCCCGGTTCAGGTGATAGAAAGCGAAAATGTTGAGTTCGCTTTCATCCACGACTCGTCGGAGATAAAGTATGAGGTAACGAGGAATTGCAACCTGACAGAGGTTGGAGAGGTCTTTGCAGAGCAGCCTTACGCAATTGCTGTCCAACAGGGAAGCCACCTGCAAGAAGAAATAAGCAGAAAGTATAAAACTGGAAGTGTCATAAATATTCTTTTATATGTACGTATTTATATCGATTCGTTACAGGATTCTAGACTTACAGAAGGACAGGTACTTCGAGCTGTTGGCGTCCAAGTACTGGAACCAGACACTGAAGGCTCAGTGTGTAAACTCCGATGATAACGAAGGAATTACGTTGGAAAGCTTAGGTAAGCTGTCAATGACTCAATTTCATTATTTAATGTTTCATGATTTAACTTTTATCAGCAAGTATAGACCGATATTAGCTTAAAAGCGTTTCACATTTTTCATCACGATCAATCATAAGCATCTTTGTATCACAGATTTACTAAGCGAACAATAACTCCGCCATTTTTAGGTGGAGTGTTCATCGCGACTCTCTTCGGTCTCGCTCTAGCAATGATCACTCTAGCTGGCGAGCTATTCTACTATCGAAAACGGAACAATCAAGATAAAAAGAAAGGCAAAAAGAAGCCGAAGACCATCGACAGCGAGAAGATGATGATGCAGAAATTAGCCTCGAAATTGCAGATAAAACCAGCACCCACCAATCCGTTGTTTGAGAAGACAACGAAAGCGCCTCGAGTGTCTCACATCTCCGTTTATCCCCGTAATTTCCCTTTCAAGGAATAAAAACGGAATAAACAGTGGAACAGGAATGAACCAGAAAAACGACCAAGAACTCGACTCACGGTCTTATCTCGTGTCAATGATCGAGTCACTCGGTACCAAAGAGGAACAATCTGAATTTGATAACGGTTCTAATAAAAACGAGCGCAGCGTAACGAGAGTGAAAATAAAGTTTCTAGCCAAGTGTTTACTAAGCCCGGTGTCTTTCACCGTTTCGCAATGTTTGCCGATTCTTCACGCCTCTCGCGAGCCCCGGTAGCAATCGTAAATCGATCGATCGTAATGGACGATATTCTTCAGGGCGACGTATCGTTCGGAGATATTTCACTTTCGTTGCAATCGACTCAGTATTATCTTGTAGTTATTACGAATAAAGATCCAGGAATATTTTTTACATCGTCGTGTATACTTAATGTTCGAATCTTCCTTAAGATCAGGTGATCCTCCATGCATAAAGCGCGTCACTTTGGAGGGAAAGATCAGCGGTTTCGTTGGGCAAAATATTGCAGATGTTTTTTGTAGACGAAGACTCATAGATCCATCGTACCCGTAGATTATTGTCCGTCGCGAAACTTTTTCGCTGTTCGCGGTAACGGAATTGCATAAATGAAAGTGAGCAGTTAGGGATCGGTCGGCTGTGTCGTACCGATTCGTAACGATCTGTCGCAGTGGCGGACTATGAATCGATCTTCCAGCTAATCCGTTAAGTTATTTTAATTTTTTCTTTGGTAGTCATTGAACCCAATATTTTCATTCTTCTTGAAACATAATAATCCCTTCTGATCGAAGCAATTATTAAATCCAAGATTTCGACTTCAGACTTTTTATAATTTCCTTTGTAAAATATTAATCTTCCGTAATACATTGGTACCAGTGGTACCAGGCATTGATAAGTCTGCAATATGTTCTGTGATTTTATATTCACCTATAAAAATAGAAAGGTAAGTGAGACTGCCGTATAAATAAATTCGCAGATATTTATAATGTTCTTTTCGCTTGGAACCAAAACATTTGCCTCAAAAAATTTCTTTTTCTCGGCAAGAAGTAAGCGTACTCGTGTACACGTCATGATTCTTTTTGCTCTTAACGAGACAAAAATGATTTACCAGCGGCCACGGACGAGCAAACAGCGTCCGGCACTGTTTTACGGTCGCTGATTCAAATCTTTCTGATCGACAATCGGTGTTCAGTGACTTCGTGGGTTGCGTTTCGCGAGATAAAAGGGTGGGGCGTCGCCTTTTTGGATCACCAAGTCGATATAAAGGCTTTCCGCGCGGAGGCGAGATCATTTCATGGGAAAGTGATGTGGCTCGCCGAACCGGAACCGGAAACGGAATAAGTGTCCACGATCGGCGATATCGCGCACCATGCCCTCCTGCAAGCTCCATTCTCTTCGCTCTGACGGACTGCTTCTGGTAATTTCGTGTTTCTTTACCTCTGCTACTATTTCCAATGGGAGCAGTGAGATTTTCTTCGTTCACTTTGCCCAGGAACTTTTCTCCTTCCTTCATCTATATTACAATAAATATATACATTATATTTTCTATGTTCTTTACCAGCGTTATATTGTTTTATTTTATTTTACTCACCTTTTCAAAGGAATTTTGAAACATATAAAGGATCTTACAGGACCATGTAATTGTCATAAAGGAATATTTTCTGACATAGGTATATCTGACACTGACGATACTTTGCGTGTCGTCGAATGCCAATTTCTACGAGGATCACTACAAGTCTGTATCCAGCGATGATGATCCATGGATTCACGCAAACCGCGATATTTCTTACGATTTCGCCTCTTCGGAACCCTCGCCATCCTACAGTCGCTTCTTAGAGTCCAGAAAGAACCATCGATCCTTAGACTCCACCGAATCCTTCGACAAACCTAAAGAATGGTACTCTTCATCTTCCACCAAGAAGGTTCCTACGGAGGACAAGAATTTCAAAAAGATAATATCTCCGTTCTACACCATCACTGACAAAGATTCCCAAAAATACAAAGACATGGTAATGAAATCCGGCGTTCCTTACTGCCAAGAGATCAAAACGAAGCGTGGGGACAAGGAGACCAACGCGAAAGACAGCATGATCTGTTTCAAGTGCAAGAACCCGAAGAATGGAGCCTCTTACGAGCAGTGTTCTTACGCTTCCCAACCACTGGCGGACTCCAGTAATATCGAAGAAGTCGTGGTGACACCTTCAGGCTTCAGAAACAGGAGATCTAGCTCGGACGAGGCCTATTCTAACTTTAAAAAATCTGACAATTACAGAAGGCGCGACAATCCGTACAGATTCAACGATAAAATATTCTCAGAGGCCACTGACGACGTCCCAGCCGAGTATAAGAATAAGAACGAAAAATGTGAGAAGATGGTAAAGGATTCCATGGTGTGCATGATATGCAAAGACACCAAGAGCAACGCGAAGTACGAGCAATGCTCCTATGTTCAACAACCCAACGATAAGAAATACGCCTATACCAAATCTAGCTCTCATTCGACTCCTGAACGAAAATCTGAAAGGGATGAGGAGGAAGACCATGAAAGAGGTTCCAACAGGAGATATTCGGGGAGTAAACCGGTGAAAGAGTATTCCAGTTCTGGCGAGAAAGAGGACCTAGAGAGAGAATCTCGAGAAGAGACCAGGGACTCGTCCGGGAATTGCAAGAAAGTCCAAAAGGGCTCACAGACCTGTACCATCTGCAAGGACCCCAAGACAGGTGGAAATTACGAGAAATGCTCGTACACTTATGAGCCAGACGATAAGGTATACAAATACAGTACATCTAAGAGCTTTGGGTACCCCAGAAGCTCTTCCACGGATGTCGACAGGAGTGAACCCAGTTACGAGGAAGCCAAACCACCGGCAAAGTTCACAACTGACTCTGAAGAATACAAGAAAGACTACTCTATTCCTGAAAGCTCCTACGAAAAACCTCCGTCCTCCGAACCATCGAGTTCTTACTACAAAGACGAGGAACCTGAGTCCAGTTATCATCAAGCTGCCACTCGAGAGTCTAAATCTGGCTCAGACGACGACGACCACCTCTCTGGCTACGAGAAGTCCAAGTCTGAATCAGAGAGAGTCGCAGAAAGCATCCAACCGAGCTACTGCAAAGAGGTCCAGAAGGGTTCCATGAGTTGCAAGGTCTGCAAGGACCCGAAGACAGGGAGTAACTCTGAGCAGTGCTCGTACAAGTACGAACCGAGCGATAAGAGTTACTCTTACTCCAAATCCAAGTCGTTTGGTACTCCAACCGAATCGAGAGACAAGTCTTACGACGTGTCTGAGAAGAAAGAATCCCAGGAACCATCTTACGAGAGCCGTAGCCACGATTACCCTTCTGAGAAAGCGGCCTACGTTACCGACAGCGATATCAAAAGAGACTATTCGATCGCTGATGAGTCCAAGTCCGAATTGAAAGAAGAGTCGCCAAAGCCCGATTCGAAGAAGATCGACGCCGAATTCTACGACTCGTTTAAGAAGAAGACCGAGATTCAGAAGGTCCTCCAAGATTTCCAAAAGGAGGATCGTTCCAAATGCAAGAAGCTGATGCGCGATAAGATGACCTGCTACCAATGCACGGATGAGAAAGGGTTCGAGAAGGAAGAATGCGCCTTTGTGACTGCAGATGAGCCAGCTGAGGATAAGATCGACTATCGAGAGTCGAAGGAGTACCACGTCGAGCCTACTAAGAAGGTTCCCAGGTCTATCGTGATGGATCGTCTGGATGACTTCCCGGTCGAGCCAGAGGTAGCTGCCAGCGAGAGAGTTTATGTGAAGAGAGAGCAACCAAATTCAGAGGATACTAAAGACGCTGAAGCATCCAAAGAAGCTGAACCTTACGAGTACGTGGAAGAGACCAAACCTGTGTTCGACAAGGTCCTCGGTTTCACGCTTCCGGCGTACATGCTGAGTACTTCCGAGCACGAGGAGGAGTTTGACAAAATCGCATCGAGTAGAAGGATCTGAGTCCATCTTTTCAATCTCTTGTATCTTCGTGGTGGGTTCGACGATGTTTAGTCGCTTGTAGAACTCGTCGATTAAATAGAATTAAGCTTTTTGTATGGAACTCAGACGTAGAGGTCGCTGCAAGCAATTATACTTCTTAGATGGTAAAAAGGAATGGTGTCTTTGAATGAGCCGCTCATTTTCCAAGACGATTAACTCCATAAAAGCGAAAAGTAGAAATTTATTTCAAATATAGAAAGTTGAATGTACATCACGCTGTTTGGTAGACGAATTAAAAAGAATTCGAGAGGTGGAGTTAATCACGTTGGCCTGTGAACGGGTCAAATGTTTATTTCTTCCATGGTAATGTTACTTACTGTTAGTGCATAAGCGGGACTCGATTGTTGTATGGTTTGTAATTAAATTTCTTATTGTTAAACCGATGGTGAAATTTATCTTTGCCCGTTTACGTACAATTGCGCCGCAGTTATGGTCGATTGAACACGAAATTAGAAACTTCGCTTGCTACATTGGGTTTTTGCGAAATGGCCATTCCGTTTTTTCTCTTTTTTTTTTATTATTATTATATACTGCGCGTGATTACTGGAGAAAGAGTTGAAAATTTCTTATCGATATCTCGTGAAAAGAAAGCGAGGATATGAAAATGATATCTCCAATCGTTTTATTTCGTCATGGCTGACTGGCTGTGAATAAAGAAATGTCGCGATATCGACAAAGTGTAACGGCAGATCGAGAATATAGTTCTTTATTACAGGTTTTGCTCGTTCAGTGAAAGATATCTAGCGATTTTAATAGACCATAACTCGATTAGACTCATCGTTCGTCAAACGAAAGATCGGTAGAGACGTGATATAGAATTGATATTTCGAAAACTATTTGAAACATAACAAAAATCGATATCTCTATCCATTTCGAATTTTTATAATTAATATAGGAGATAACTAGAGAAAATAAGCGTTTGCAACTGTTTCCGCAAACGTGAATAAATAGATATGACACATTTCAACACATGGTTACCGTATCGTATCGATGATTATCTTCCATGAAGTAAAAATGAAAGTCAAGTTATTAATTGGCTCGATCTATCGTAATTGACACTTAATAATACAAAGATAAAGATCTTGAAGGTTTAGGAAGAACTTGAGATTTGAAGAAACATTATTCTTTCTTATTTCAAATTACTCTCTAAGTAAATTGAACGTACTTAGAAATGAGTATTGAAAAATCGGGACGCACCTGAAACATAAGAGTTAGGTTAGATTAATCTGCGTAACACACTCCATACACAAGGTAATTTCATGCTACAGCACCCTTCATTAATTAGTGTTTGCTCAACTTGACTCACTGCCAACCTCTGTACATCTTACATGAAAATGAAGACAACGTCGACAAATAAATGATGCTCGCAGAGACATCTTGGAGTTTCCTGACATAGTCTTATAGCCGGATACAATGTATTCTTATGCCATGGGGTAGGAACCAATTAAGGAATCATCTCACGGACTCTTACCCCGGGCCTCATTTCTGTATACGAAGGTACCTAAAAGAAAAAAGGTCTGAGTTAAAATTACTAAAATTGTGTGTTAAAATGTAATAGCAAGTACCTCAAATGGACATTAAATCTTTTTAGTCATACTGAGGAAAGAAGTCATTAAACAATTAAAAAATCATTATTAAATTTTACAAGGGGTTAAGATGTGGTACAATGTACAACAGCTATCGGCTAGCTCATAGTATTAGTATATACCTGAATCACAGAAACCATAAAAGTTATATATATACAGTGTGTCCCAGGTTTTAATATTCAAACTCTGTCAGTACATTCCATGGCACTTAATAGGGAAAAAATGTTTATAAACATAGGTCATTTAGAATTTTGTTAAAGAGTTATAACACAAATATGGAATACAAATGGAACGGTACCCGGCCAAATTGGCTCGAATAGATCAGTAATATTTACATTTACAGTCTCGTAGTATGTTTATGTTTTCTACCAGAGGACGCCAAAGATTTTGGCAGTCATTTTCGCCAGTAATAGCTATTAGTAAGTTGTTAGACTTGTATTCTATATTTGCAACTCTTTAACAAAGCTTCAAGTGACCTATGTCTACAAACATTTCCTTCTTATTTAATGCTATTGAATATACAGACAGTTTGAACGTTAAAACCTGGGACACCCTGTATACATGAAAGTCCAATCTCCATTCCAAACTGATCATCATATCCACATCGTATCTACGCAAAATCTGTAATCTGCGACTCGCGAAATCCTCCCACCTCTGCTCTCCACTTAGCAACAACGAAAACCACCCTTCCTCAAACCCAAAACCCAAACCCAAACCCACTTCTCTGTTCCTTTCACGCTCTCCTGTACCACCTCTGCGCTGAAACCTCGGTTCGACCGATCGCGCCACAGCGTCGGGTATATCGCGGCGACAAGGAGGAATGGCGGCGGAATCCAAGCGTGGTCCACGATCCGGGGGATCGTCGTTGGCCAGCAGTAGCAGCGGGCGCGCGCTAGTGTCGGCATCGGTGCTGCTCGTCCCTTTCCATATCCGTCACCTTCCACCTCCTAGTACGCTCACGGACCTCCGTCGAACAGGCACAGCCAGCAGAGAGAGAACCGGTTCCTGTCGGCTGGTGGAAAGCGGCACGAGGCGGCGCGAGCTTAACCCGGCACACCGGATTTCGTATCGTCTGCGGCGGATACCGAACGCTAGCCGAGCATGAGCACCTCGACGTTCGTGGGGTAAGCGTGGATTTTCCCTTTGCTGCTATCTGCCGAAAGAAAGAAAGAACGTAAGAAAGATAGAGTAACCGGCTGTCCAAGGATCCTCGATCGCTTAGCGTTGTCACGGGGTCACGGGGAGTCTCAGAGAAGCTTTCTGGTCGTCCGGCGTGATCCGTAGGATGGAAAGTCTCTGGCCACCAGAAATGGTAGGATAGGTGAAACTGGTTTCTAGTTTGGCGCTCGAAAGGACTCGACCGGTTAGAAGGACCTGTTTCTTCCTTTTGCCGCTTCGATTCGGCTTCTCGAGCTTCGTTGTCGGGGCTGATCGAGGATGCTTGTGCGGATAGAGTAGCTTTGTCCGAGGTGATCGAAGAGGCTTCAGAAGTTGAACGATCTGCTGGACGATGTTCGTGAAGATTCCGGAGTAGTGGTAAGAGGATGCTGTCGCGATCTTGGTAATCTGCGCAGTTGATTTCCCTGCTTCCAGGCTGTACAGAAATAGACGGCGTTTTGGAGCGCGTTAGGGGATTGAGAAAGGTCGGGATCTTCCCGGTTTCGCGTTCATGGGGTCTGGGTAACCCGGCGTATTTTAGTAATTCGCGTAACCGATTATGAAATTCTGATTTACGATTTTACCTTTAATCCGTGTGGTTTGTTTCATCTAAAATATGTGTCTCTTTTCATATTTGTGATTCATAATTTATTCGATTATCTATATAATCCGGAGCTCTCACGAAGGTCCAATTTTTCGGCTACCTTTTCAGTCATCTTCCGCACAGACTGGCTTTACATTCACGAGTCTATTTAAAGCAGCTTAAAATTGCATAAATAGAGAATCGGTAAACAAAGTTGTCTGCCAAGAGTGATTATTAGAAGCCATAAATGTAACGTGTTGACCGTAGCTTCGTTCCTTTCGAAAATGTCGAATTTCTGAATTATTAAACTTCGTTCGCAGTCTTCTCTTCATTTTTGAATGTTATCCGAGTAAAATCGGCCAGGAATGGTAAATCGCGAAGAACTTGTTCGTTGGAGATGGCAGTTTCAACGACGAACCTTGCGACGATACCAAGAAAGAGCTCCTCGACCTATATTTCGTCGTCGAAAAGGAAAACACCGAGGAGCATTCATCGAAAGATTCTTCATCCAATGGATCTTGACTGCTCGATATCGAGTTTGATTAATTACTTCCTTCGATTTATTCCTCTCGTCAACCGCTCCTTGATCTCAACCTCGCGTTCAGATCAAAAGCAAATTCTATCTGCGCATAAAAGTGTACATAAGATTAAAGATCGGAAAAACGTGCAGAAACTGGGACCTTCTTCTATCCTGAAAACTGTATCGTAACAGATTAAATTACGACTTATGTAATTTACACGCCTTGCATTCGAAGCATTCATAATTCAGAAAAGCGAAGCTTAGAGCTATTTATAACTAACGTAATCACGGAAAGTGAAAATCATTGTGCTCTCGTTCGGAGCATAACAATTTTCAACTTGGCAGCACTTAGCCGAGTCGAGCAGAATGAGTTATAAATAATCCGAAATTGTGTGAAATCATCCTAGATTCGCGATCGTGTCTCTCCTTGGGGTTAACAACTGAGAAAGTTCGCTCATAATATTAAACGTGAATCAAAGGATAATTATAGAAATAAGTAAAAGAAAAAAGACGGTGAAGTAGAAAGTATAGAATGTAAGCAGACGATATCTCGGAGGAAGTAAGAATCTAAGTCGATGCATCGAAGCTAGGGAAGCTCGCAGGCATGTTTATAGTCGCCACCCACGACGAGATTCTATATCCACGCGGATGAGTAATCTCATCGGGCAGCCCGATGAAATAATCGATGCATCGAGACCGTTCGATTACCCCTTGTTCTTCGTTTCCATTCCGATTTCTTCGAAATCGTGTCTCTACATGATCACTCGTATCGTAAATTCCAGCTATTCTCCAATATTTTTAATTCTTCGTGATATAGATTTACGTCATAGTTGTTATTGGAAATAAGCGATACACAAAGCTCGCTTTATAGCTTCGAATGACGTTCATTTTTGCGCAAAAATATAAAGCTCGGGTTGGCCACGTTCCTCTAGACTCACGCCCACGCTTGGTCCAGTCTTGGACGTCCCGCTTGGAACCGCTCGCTGATACTCGAAGCTAATGCGAAAAAATATTGTTTTGGATGCTGGTCAGATGCGAAGTTTTCCGTAAACGTCTTCACACGAGGCAACGTTTCGTACCCATCAATAGGAAGGTATTCTCTTTCGTCCAGTAATGACACATGGACCCAATAAAATACAAGATCCACATCTCTGCCAATCAAATTCTCTTAGCATTAGCTATACCCCTGCTCTTCAAGATACTTCTTAATTTGCCTAATAAACCCTATTGACTTAACTCCGTTACCATTTCCACCACGTGAAAAGCAATCTCATTCGATGGTCTCCATTGCGACGGGGGTATCGTCGTATGTTCGTCGTGATGGAAATACACCGACGGGTTTCTAGGTCCACGCCTACGAATCATCCAATTTTGAACGTCTCGGAACCTTGCTCGAGCCCCGCAGTTTAAGCTCCATCCGATTCCATTCTGGTCTGATCAGCTACGTGACTAGGCGCGCCGCATTCTCTCTCCCTCTATCTGTCTTACCCGAGCCGGCCTCGTCATCAGGAAAATTCGCAGGTGTGAACGACCCTTCGATCAAGAGGGTACGGGAAAATTGTTCATTGCCACGTGCCGTGGCGGACTGGCCACGCGATGTATTTTTAAACGCTTGCGCGTATCGCGTTTTCGACGTCGTTCACTCTTCTCCCTGTCGCGTCTTCCGACCAGAGTTTGGAAGTCCGTTTGCCGAGTTTGATCCGCTCGACAACTGGCCCGTTCACCGATGTCGCTGTAGTCAACTCGTCGTTAGACCGTGTGGACCCCGTTTTTGCGGGATCATTGCTTTCTCCTCCCAGGATAATCGTCTCTACGAGTGAAGGTCCCATTTAGACTCTTCCACTTTTCATGGATATGAGGTCGATCTGTGATCGTACTGGAATATTTTCGTAGTTGTAACCTCCATCACCTTTCGTTCTCCTTTTTCAATTTTCTTCCTCGTGGTAATTTACTGTAGACAGTGTCGTATATATTTTCGTCCGATGATTCGAAGTTTGGCAAAGTGCGAAAAGAGGTTTGGCGAATTAATTTGCGAATCGGTACGATCGGACAACGTCAGGTGTCTTCGGCTCCTCGCGGAGAAGCCGCGACGCGTCGAAGCCCTAAAAATAAAATAATCGGAAGCATTTTGTGCGGCGCGGTAACGCGCAGGTCGGCCCGCGCTAAATTTAACTCCGCCTCGCGTATCTACCTAAATACACTTGTACAAGCCACGGCCTGTTGTTGGCTGGGTTCCGAGGCTCGCGACACCGCGCCGCCACCACTCGCCCTCGTCGAGCTTTTCCGAGAAAGTTCGCCTTTTGCGAGGATCGCGATCGATCCTTCTAGATCCTTCGATCAGCACGATCGTCATATGACCGTCTGACCTTTCGATTTTATTATTTTCAGCTTTCAGTAAGAGAGAATAGAGGCTTTGGAAAACGTAGACCAACATTCTCGCCATTTTTTGTGTGCTTTTTGAAAAAGTGTTTTTTCAGAGTATTTGCATAAAGTCTGATTACAGTGCATGCATTTTCAGCCGAAGAGAAAATCCATTGTATTTTCTTCCTTATCTTCTGATCTCGAATATCGTACAATCAATATCATTCACTCGATTTTTGTATTTTTAATTGTTTTATTCATAACGAAAATGTCTTTAGGAATAATTATGCTATTATTTCTTGGACAAAAGTCAAGTTGATACAATTCCACAAATCCCGCGTGTTTCGTAAATTTCATAAATCGCATAAATAAATTACACAAGTATATGTTCCTAAAATTTCACAAACTTACAAGAATTATATAATAAAAATTACAACATACAAAGCAAATGGAGAAATTCACCTTTGATCAATAGAAACACCTGGGTCTCGTCACTCTGAACACCTGTAAAAACCGAAAGCTTTCGGATTCACCGAACCACTCGGACCCCTGCCGTTTATTATCTTTCTCCGGTGGTCTGTCGTTCATGCTCCGTTCCACGTCCAAAATTTCTCACCGTGAAAACGCTCAACGCGTTTTTCCGAGAAAGTCGACCGCATGAATTACGATTCCAGTCGCGATAACAATGACGTCACTCGTCTGATTCGATGTTAAAATTAGTCGAGAATCAAACGGGTTCACGGCGATGGCCCTGTGGCCATTTTCGTGAGAACAATTTCGCGATTGAAGTAAAAAAGAAAGAACATCAGCCGAAAAATTGGCGAATTTTCCAGATGCCGGTCGTTCGAACAACGAGGGTAAAATGTTGGAGAACGAAGTCGCACGTGGCACCCATCGGCACGTTGACGTAAAAGAGAAAGACGGTGTCAATGCCATTCTCCAAAATTCTATTATTAAAAGAAATCTTTTACTCGAAACCAAGAATCTGCCATGGGTTCGACGTTATTCTGCGAATGACGTTTTTATATTTTAAGACAAAAGAGTTCTTGAATACTCGTGGATGTGTAACATGATTAGGGTTTGTTTTTATGAGCAGTAGAGGGAGAACTTGGACTGTTAGCCTGAAAGATCATTTGAAATTAACTTATGGATATCTAACTGGGATACTACATAAATTATTTTTTTAAATTATTTTCTTACTTTCTTTAATCACTATCGATATTTAATTTCTTCCAATTGAAATTATAATTTTTGTTTTATTTCGTAGGCTTCAGGAATTATCAATTTTTCTTGACCAGATAAACGATTCGAGCAATCTTCGTTCATTGATTAACGAGCTTTCACAGCTGTTGGAGCGAATGTTCTAAAAAGTTCAGTCACCCTGTTGAAACGAGATGAACGATATAGTCGACCGAGACCACTGACAACACGAACAGCAAAAATAGAGGACTATCAATATCGTGCAGATAGTAGTTGACCGCTCCTTGAAACCGTGCTGTAAAAATATCATCTCTTTAAATAGCAGATCATCATAAGTTATACGCAATTTCGTCAGTGAAATGACTGCTGGTCACTTTTCGTGTCATGAACATTCTACCACTATATCGCTCTATCACCTATCGATTATGATTCTGCATCCACTTACATTCATTCTCGAGCATGAGCGATAAGTCGCAATTTTTCAATATCAATCCAAAAAATTTGCATACAGACACTGTACTATCCACCACGAACCATGGAGATAACCTAGATATTACAAATTCAAATATTCATCGATCTTTGACAATACTGTTTCATTTATTTCGAATTACGTTTATTGATTTCAACATTTAAATAAACCACAATACTTACGACTTCTTTTATATTTTCTTCGATTACACGAAACACTAAGTCACGAGTGAAATTAAAAATACACGTTGTAGGCTTCGTAAAGTAATAAAGTGACACAACCTTCCTATGAGCTACAACTTCCTTAAATGGATTAGGCAAGGAAACATGGCCGAGTCATCGAAAGATAACTCGCGGTCACAACTGCGAAATGTGGGTTACCGTTCGTTCGTTCCTTGATAATTCCAAAAGCAGTTTGGCCGGGTTGATTGCGAACACGGTAGCGGCCGCCGTGTCCCAAAGTAAATAAATCGTCGTGCTTGTCGAGTACTCTGCGTACGTGGAAATAGAAAGGTGCTTCGATTCAGGTATTTTAGAACTCATTGCTTTATCGTGTCACCTGATACTTACAGTGAATCACCCAAACGACGATTGTCTCTTTCGATGAAATATTCTTATTGGAACTTGTCTGATTTATCTCGTCTAATGTGTGTCTCGAAATAAAAATCATTATAAACTGATAAACGGAAAATTACTTTAACACATTTACAGCGATTCAAAATTTCCATGTCAGAAAATATTCTTTCAACAAGGTTTCTAAACTTCATATGTCTTTCCAATTTTTCAAATAGCGTACTAAAGCAGAAATAAATAAAAGCAATAACAACTTATAGCGCACAAGAGTTAACAGAAAAGTTAAGTGAGAAGAATTAAGGACTGAAACAAAGTTTACAAGCATCTTCAATCAACGATCACAATGTTGTTCACTAGAGGTTATGTTTCCTTCGAATACCCTCGAAAAATTAATTAGAACGCCACCACCGACATAATTTTGAAGCTATGGAAAGGAACCGTTTTGACAGCGAGCTACACTATACGCAAATATCATGTGTTACACGTAGATACACCAAAATACCGATACAGCACGATGTGACTCAACGTTCGAGTAACTGCGTTCCACAGATAACACAGGAATGTATGCAACGAACATTACACGAGCAAGAATCTTCATCGATATCACTATCCGCGTTGCTTTGACAATCTGATGGTTGTTTGATTAATGGCACCTCGAATTACAGTAATTTGGGTATGAGATGCGTACAGTGGTTGCCAAAGTTTATAATCAAAGTATAATAGCGTTTCTACTTGAATGATACATTCGAAAAATTATTTCTTCCAAAAATTGAATAATTTATTATTTATAAGGTACCTTCGTGTGAAATCCCCATGTACGATATATACTGAAACGCTGGTTAATTTTTTGATATCAATCTTTTAATTAAGATTATACAAAGGGATTATATTCCTAATGCTGTCTTTCATCATCATCCACGAAATAGCCTCTGAATATTGGTGTCATCGTCTAAATTAAATTATTATACGATCAGTAAATATATATTCGACTAATATTTAATCGATACTTACTATATAATCGATACTATTTTAGTTGATATAATTTAATCGATATCGTACTCCCCAATAGTTACTCGAGAAAACTGTTGAACAATCTAGTCGCTTCTTTATCTTCGTATGGTATTGTTGGAAAAATATTTTATTTCGAAAGATATTTAGATGCAGCTGTTGGTAAAATATTATTCGAGTGATTCATGGACAGCCAGTTTTGTAATGATCGTAAGATTCATAAATTTTATGGCCCTTAAAAAACAGACTGACAGTGTATATTATACTATAGTTTAAAATAAGTTTACTAGAATATTGAGATATGTATAGTGTCAATATATCTTTTAACTCTCTTGACCCTTTGCATTTGCATCAAACTTTTCTAAGATAATGTATCTAAAAATTAGGTTATATTTTATGACATTTCATATGCAAAGAGGTTACAAAGGGTTAACGATTCGCTAATTTTATCCTCTCAAGTGACTAAATACTTCTCTTTTCAGGAATTCGGATGGTCTAGTGACAGGTACGTATATCCACAATCGAGAAAAATAATTAATCGGGGAATTCGTTGCTCGTCGTGAAACGTTGCAACGAAGATATGCGGTGTATGCAAATAATAACTGCTGCCTGGTGATAATTACCAAACGGAAAGCAATTAGATTCGTCGTTCCAAGGTTTACAAACATTTCTGAAAGCTTATCAAAAAAGCACTCAATATAGATTACTTCTCTAAGGTGAGTTCCTAAATGAAATGAAAACTAATTAAAAAACAAATGTACAATTTTTCCAAAAACGTATCGATTTTTGTTTTCTTTTTTTTTTTATCAATTCTATGAACTTTTTTTAAATTTCTAGAAAAATATCCCCGTAAAGAATTCTTCTTACATAACAATGTTTACTTTGGCATCACGTGAGCTTCGCAAGATTTCCGTGTCCACCAAAGCAACCCAAACACCCGGCAGCTTCTCTCCACGTGTACACAAAACATCTCTGTCCACGAATTACAAATGAACCCGTCTGTATACCTCTACCTGATCTACCGCCTGTGCCACTTTCACGGGAGGACCGTTCACGGGCCCAAAGTTCAACAAAAAGGCCGGCAAATCAAATTTACCGTTCACTACCAGCCGACGTTCTACGATTTTACGATTCACACGTTGGTCACGGTGAAACTTAATCTCGTAAAAAAGTTACATTCCAAAGTTACAGCTGCGAAGAAACTTTCGCTCGTTTTTATCTCCTGTTTGACTCGAAAGGAAAGAAATTCGAAAATTTTTCGCGTATCTAACTTCTTTCTTCCGCCTCTCTCGTAAATCGGTTTCTTAGTCCTTTTACCTAATTTTTTCGATGCCACTGTGAATTGGCAATGACGGTGGTAGATCAGATAGCGAACGGTCTGCCGCTTGGGATTTCCGGTGAGCTCTCTACGGGAACGTGTGAAAGTGCAACGAAAACGACGAGCACACGTCCCGCATACCTGACCCCTCGTTAGCATTCCACTAAATCGCTAATCGTTCCAGGACTTTGTCCCGCGCCTCCTCCACCGCCACCGCTACCTCCAGTGTCTGGTCAGGTGCCAGCCATGAAGATCAACACCGCAGAGGTAAGCAGAAGATCGGCAGCTCGCTTCAGTCCGCGTTCGTCGCCCGTTGCGAGCGAATCGTCGAGTTTCTTGAAATGTCGTAGGAATTTCAACGAGTCAAAAGAGAGAAAAATATTCCAAGCATTGATTGCCTCAAAGTAGTACTCCACCGTTGGGTAGTGTTTAATTTTATTTTGAAAGAGTTACAGAGCTTCATCTACTGTGGATAATTGAATTTAATTATTTAATTGGATAACTGAAAATGGTGAGTGTCATAAGGGGACATTTTAAATCGAGTTGAGGGAGTATAGTCTGAAAAGGAAGATAAAATGTGAGAATCGTGTAGGTGGTTGTAATGGATTCTGGAAGGAATGGTAGATTTATGCGGAAGGATCTTTCACGAGGAATTATAACCCGGCCAAAATTAAGGGAACGCTCAAGGCTGTTGGATCTTTTCTTTGCTCCGCGTTTACTCTGTTCCAGTGTTTGTTTTAAACCTGTGGACTTGAGTTCTTTGTTCAGATATATTTAGAAGCACTTCAAAAACACGGTAAAAGAGACGAGAAAAATAGCCTTGAGCGAGATGTAACAGAATTAAGTGCGGGTTGAAGAATGTAACTCTTCGAAGAGACATGTAACAATCTTACCTTCAGTCGTGACAAATTTCTATTGTACAAAATGAAAGGATATCTGTTTCGATATTACCGTGCGATTCAGAGTCAATGATTAAAGGCGATATTAACAGAAACGTTGAATCGTAGGCACCTACGTCAAGAAGGTTGCAGGTGGTCAGCAACGATGCTTATGAACCACCAGCAGCCATTCAAAATGCGATGCTGACCAAGGATAAGAAACCGTTCACATATACGCCAGGAATGGGTGGCAAACTGGACCTATCTCAAATTCGAAGTCCTCGAATGGCCCGCAGAGTAGCGAAAAATGCGAACGATGAAGGAATCGAGGGTCCACCAAAATCAGCACTTGAACCGAAGCCGACACCAGCGCCAAACACCGGGGCGAATCTATTTGTTCAGCCCCAAGTTGCGATTCCTGTATTTCCGACAAATATTCCAGCTCAACCCTCCGCCAACAGGACACCCCCGACTCCGCCTGCTAACAGGATTCAACCTAGTAGTGAGTATCTCTGAAAACCAAAATGTATGGAAATAATCAAAAAATACTGTCGTTTGTGGAAATATCGAAGTTCCAAATTGTATCGTTCCAGCTCCAGAGAAGCAACCGGAACCACCGAAAGTCGTGACCAAAGTAGAGACCAAAGTAACTCCCACGATTGCGGTT
>NW_016908771.1:108489-125497 GCF_001483705.2 Eufriesea mexicana | reverse complement strand
CGGTTCAGCCGAACACCCCCGAGAGTCCGAGCACTCCTAGCACTCCGAGCACTCCGACTCAGGTGACCCTGACAAAAGCACCAACGCCGTGGCTTCAGAATAAGAACAAGCCACAAGAGGAATTGCCCGAGTGGGCGAAACGTTCAAGCGTGAATAAGCAGAGCTCATCGTCACCTGATAGCCCGACGTCACCACCGATTTACGCGTCTTCAATTCAGCAAACGCAGCAGCAGCAGCAGCCATCGCCGCAACGGCAACAAACTCAGCAGAAACAACAACCAGCTCAGCAGAGGCCACAATCTCAGCCACCGCAACCAACTCAACAAAGATCTCCTCAAATTCAGCAACAACCTCAACAATATCAGTACCAACAATCACAGCCTCAGCAGTTCAATCAGCAACAGAAACGTCCGTTCTCTAGTCCCTCCATGACACAACAGGCTAATCCTCAAATGCAACACCAAGAACGTATGATACCAATTCGCGTAAGTGTTTATTATCATCCAATGTAGGTGTTATTTGAAGGAAGTATCTTTACGATCTCGCTGACTGCCGTAACTTACCTTCACCGTTTGTATTCAGATCGAGGATAGGCCGTCTGTGTTCGACGTGAAACCAGAGCCGGGTCATCATCAATTCAAACAACCTAGTCCGCATCATCAACAGCGGTGGGGGCAGCCATCTGCACAGAATCAAGTCCACAACCAGGTCCAGAACCAGGTTCAGAACCAAGTCCAGATCCAAGTCCAGAATCAGGCGCATCCACAGCCTCAGCAAACAACGGGTGGTGCATTCATTATACCTATCATGATCGAGGGTAGTGATAAGAAGCCTACTGCAGTAGCTACTTCGAATACTTCGTACTCCCAACCAATTGTTAGGAATAATGCGCCCAATGAAAATCAAAATGTGAAAGTGTAAGTTTATATTGAAAGACATTATGTAAGTATATCGATCACAGATATAAAGTTTGATTCAATCGTTACCTGATCATTAGGGTATCACAACGTATCATACCCGTGCAAGTTCAGCAGTCGGATTCCGGTCCAGTTCAATCTCGATCGTTTAGAGTTCTCCAGAAAATCACAGACACGGATACAGCGAACGACGTAGATACCGAACAGCTACGTAAACTCCAATTGACGGAAGACGACAGAATTTTGATGAATAAATTCAAAGAACAAGGTACTCTACAAACTTTATTCGATTATTCGATAATTACCTTCTTTCTTATTTTCTCTCTTTATTTTTACAGTCGACAATGATTGTTCCCTTCATCACGAGGAAGATCCGAGATACCGTGGTGGAGCCATACCATCTCGAGCTTTCCGTTACCTTCAAACTATGACGGATGCTGGTGATGTTCCCGTCAACACGAGTAAGTCTTGTATTTTGATTACACAAATGTAAATTCTAAATAGTTAACATACTCCCAATAGCAAAAACACTAGATAATAATAAATCACTTTGAATAGTAAGATAAAACGCACTAAAATCGTATGTTACAGCGCCACGACCACCATCCGCCATAAACAAGAAACAGAACAGGAATTCAAAGACTTTTGGTAATTAAACCAGTCATCGTTTTCCGAGTCCTGGCTGATTTTGAATAATGAATTTCTCACGGTAAACGTAATGTTTGCAGAAGAAATGCAGGCAAACCTACCACCGAGCGAGCAGCAGGTTCCAGAGCCAAAGAAGTACATGGGCAGCGCGATTCCTTCCAGATCGTTCAGGATATTACAAGCGATGACAGCGCCGGAGAGCGTCGGTGAGTGTCGATCGGCAAATCTTCATCAAAATCACCGAGCATAAAAATCTTTAATATCTTTCTCTAAACCAAAAGAAAAAGACAAAAAGAAGAAAGGAAACGCGTACAACACGTTCATAATTCATGCAGGAACACGCTACTCGTTCATGATGAATTAATCGCAACAAGCTTCTATTGACCTTTGTACATTAATGTTCAGTGACAAGCGTCTTTACATTTCTAATGGATGATTAAAACTTGAAGTAACGATTGCGTGCCGTCGCTGGAACATTCCCGAATCCTGTGTTCACAGGAATAACGAAAATTCCTTGGTATTATTCAGCTCGATTAAGCCCTGTCCTCCCATTACATATCGTTGATATTAATTCTTCCCAAGAATCATTGCAAGAGAAAAAGTACATTATCAAATTGTCACGATGCCCATTCTGGACGTTCCTATGTATTTAACGATTGATGCACCGATCATCGAGCAACGATAAATATATTTCGTCGAATGAAAGTTGTGATTTCTGTTGAGATGGTCTTTAAATACGAGTAGTTTCGAAACGTAACGAAAACTGTGCATGGTAGGTGAATTATTCGTCTACTTCGAGTAGTATCGTAGTAGTAACTGTTCCTTATAAAAGTCGCCCGATTATCGTCGTAACGAACAAGCCGATCTATCTACGTTAATATAGTCTCTCCACTCTGAAAATTAATACACGGAAAGTATGGCAAGCTACGATATGGACTTGGGTAACTTAACCGGGAATGTTGCATGTTCTATTAATCGATTTCACACGTGTTTAATTCTCGCTGGGATTTAATACAACTACAAGTGATCATTTGCATGTAACCGGACTACGAATATTTTGGACTCTGACGATTCATATGTCCAGAATATCGTACGAGCATGTCTTCCTATTCGAACGTAATGGTCGCTTGAGTCCCGTCGAAGATCATCGACGAGCTGGTTTTGCGTTCACGACAATTTTCGATCGTTTCCTTTGAACACAGGATCACACGTCTCGTTTTTTTCTCTCTCTCTTTCTCTCTCTTTTTTCGTAGCCGTTCGTGACTACACTCGTCGCTTATCCTTGCCGTAAAAAATCGCTCCAATCTCGTGGCACCTCGCTTGTCCGTCGATTTTTCAAAGCCAACGGAGGATCGTTCGCGTTAGACATTTATTTCGTTTGGCGAAATTTAAATATACGTATTCAACAACAAAGAGCCTCGATATCTTCCTGATAGTGAAACATATTTTCGCAAATAATGGTACAAGTGTCACTAAACTACTTTAAACAGAACTCGCATTCCTCAGTTATCGCGCCGGGATTGGTTCAAAACATTCTCGTCTTTCTTAATAATTACTCCACAAAGAAGCGACTTGTGTGCGCACAAGTACACGGACGTTTTACCAAGAACTGCAACTCTTATCTAATCTTGTATCTTTCCGCTCTGCCCATAACGTTTAACAAATACAAATCAGTTTCAATTGTCAAAGCGCAATTCGTATCTCGATTAACGTAAAAATTCTACAGAGTCTGTAATATTTAAAATTGGTGCTCGAAGTAAATGTCTATTGCCCGTTCCTCCATCGCCTAATGTAAAAAGATATTCGCGTGCAGAGTACCTAAGAGAAACAGAAACAAGGTGCGTGGGAAAGAAAAAGATAAAAAATGAGAAAAGCCAAAAAGAAATGGAAGAAACGCAAGACCACACCACACCCCAATGGGAACAGTTGAACTTCTTGTCTGAATGCATTGTGCTGTTTGTTGTAGCCACGCAAGAAAATCGTCAAGCAGATTACCACTGCCAAACAGAGAATAACGTGCCGGGCAATCAGCAGGGTGTCTTCCTTTCTCCCTGTCCACCGCCATTTTGGACCCCCGACAGTGGTTGGTGGGGCTACTACCCTCTTCCATATCCTGGTGTCGCGAACGACTCTTACCCCTATCATCCAGATAACACTGCCTACGTATACTTCCCCATCTACAATCAGGGTTACCCACCTTACCCTCAGTATGATCCAGTAAGTGGTAAAAGCGCGTATCCAGGTGTTTATTCACCTTACATTCTTCCTATTCCTCCACACAGTAGTACTAGCTGTAATCACAATTGTGAACAAGTCAATTGCGGGGTAGTAATACCAAAAATTCATCCAACGACGAATATTCCAGATATGCCAGATAATATTCAAGAGAATAACGGGAATAAAGTTCCAATGGAGAACGAGGACTCGAACGGTCTGCCACAGTGGGAGAAAGCGAATAGCATGTCACGAACTGCGAGTAACAATAGCAAAGATAGCGACTGTACCACCGCGATGAATATCACCGACGAGGAGGAGATTCCTGATGAAATAGTTGAAATAATTGAACTAGAGGAAGGCGAAGACGACCAGGAGTCAGAGAGACCAGAGACGAAACCATGTTCCAATGGAAGCCTCAATGTGACTGTTCCAAACTACACCTACATCGACACCAGTGACTCCAGCGATTCCACTGATTCTGAATCTGACAACGAGTCTATGCTAGAATCGTCAAAGAGCAGCAGCGATAGCAATTCCGATGACTCTTCTTCCGATAGCGACGACTCTGACTCCTATTTAGCTTATTCTACAGGCCTGAATCCTCATGGCAGACTGGAGAAGAATAACGAAAGGGATTCAACTAGAGACTCTTCGAGTAAGGACTCCTGTAACGAGGGACAAGGGTCAGGGTCTCCCAAGAACAGCACCGATTCTGAACCAGAGGAACAGATGGATAAAGAGGTTGAAAAGTCAGACACCAACACGTTTCCTCATCAGTTGAGCGTGATCTACGAGGACGTCGAACGTCCAGACTCTGAGAGTCCCAGACCACCACAGTTTAGAAGCCTTAAAGATTGGAACGAGACACCTTTCGAAGCTACCGACGATCCCCCCGACGATTCTGACGCCCCGACAGTCAGCGTGAGTCTGCCATTGAGGTTCAAATTTTCCGTATCTGAGAACAACGAGGATGTGACCACCGTAATCGTAGGAGACAGTACGATCAAGCCTGACAGGGGTTACAACAAGGAAGAGAGTCGAAAGCTGAAGATTCAAGAAAACAAAACCCATTTGGGAAAGTCTAATGACGTTTCGGCGAACTTCCTTGTGAAGAATGATACTAGCGTCGATTTTATAGTTAAGAAAGAAGGTTCTAATGGCAGACGAAAGGGGAAGGATCATTCTAACGAAAAGACGAAGACAGAACCAGTGGAAAATAAGATAAAAGAAAACGAAGACCCTGTGGTGCCTCATGTGAACTTCACTCTGAGAAAAATACCAACCAGATTCAGTAAAATCAACTGCGAGGAGACGGTGGAAACTGAGTTCACGATTAGGAGGAAGACGAGTATGAAGAAGGAGGAAGACAGGACGAGCAAAGACCAGGAAGAACGCGTGATTGAAACGAATGTGAAAAATAACGATGATTCAGCGAGCAGAGAGTCCTCGAACAAAGAAGGTAATTTCACTTACATTGCAACGGTGAAGGAAACCGGTTCAGAAATGCACGATTTCAATAGGAACATCCTGAAGCCGGAAGTGATCGTCTCGGAGTACAACTGGGCAGATGAATCGAACAATGAACCTTCTGACAAGTTCGCAAACACGGATTCGAAAATAGAACGAGACGGTACGTCGCAGGAGAATATCGACACTTCGAAGAAAAGTAGAAACGAAGAAGATGTCGAAGAGAAAACAGGAAAGGAGTCGAAGCACCTGTTGAGCGTGCAGAATTCCCGGGAAGAGACCGATGACGAGGACAGTGGCGTCACTTCCGACATGAGTCGCATGATCTCCGAAGTGGACACAGATTCCGAGTGCACCTCGTCCAAGAACATGAGGAAATATCAGAGAACCCAAACACACTCGAGGTTGTTCAGACTTCTGAACGACGACTCGATCCTTCCAGAAGGGGCAGAGAAAATCGATGAATCTTCAACGAGAGAGTATCTCAGTCTGCCTCTCAAGAACAACGCGTTCAACTACGACGAAAATTACTGTTCCAATTACTCCAGTGGCGTAACTTCTCCGGAATATTCACCCATCTGTGAACAATCATGGAGAAGACTGCACGATGCGGAGAACTCGAGGGTACCGGATCAAAATGGCGACGCGTACCGTCAAAGCCACCCCCTAACTCGACAAGATCGAATATCCTGTAAGGAGGATCCGTACTATCAAGCATGGAAAACGCCAAACTCTCCAACATCTGTATTGGATCACGATGTGGTGCCATCGTTGGCCTTCAAGGTCCTCGAAAGTAGAAGGCCCCTATGGTCGTACAAGGTGAACGTGCTCTGTCCACGGATTAAAAGTACTAAAAGCGTGCCACAGACGTTGCGAACGAACAAACAGACCGATTCCGTGGTATCTTCCTCGCCGAATCCCTCGTCCATCCAAGTTAACCTAAAAAGCGACCATTGCTGATGGCCCGGGGCAGAATGAGGCCGCGTTTGGCCGCGAGCAACCGGTCCACGGACGAGCCTCGCGCAACTTTTCTCTAGATTCGCAAGACTGGGCTGACTATGCCCGGGGGGCTACAGGCTACGTGGTTTTTTTTTCTATCGGTACATATCGTTTCCATATATTCATCTATTCGCATTTTCTTCCTGATTTTTTTTTTTGTACATTTTGTTTATTTATTTATTTTTTTTATTTTTTTGTTCTCGTTCTCTTCTATCGTTCTAGTGTTTTTTTTTCTATTTTTTCTCTTTTGTTATTGTCTCTGTCTCTTCTATATTTTCTACTTTACTCGCATCTTTCGTTTGCGTTGCTCTCGAACGAGCATCGATCCTGTACACGGATGATCGTTTTTATTTATCGTTCTTTATTTTTTTTATTCATTCTTTCTCTCTTAAATTTATCTTCACTCCGCGAACGGATCAATCCTGTCAGCCGTGACCCGGAGTTTTGTTTTCCTTTTATTTTTCTTTTTGTTTGCTCTTTGCTGAGATTTGTCACTAACCAGCGAAACGATGCGATTCCAGTTTGTGTTCCCTCTTGAGTCGATGTTCACGCTTCGTATGTTTTGTCTTGTTTTCATTTTTATTGTTTTTCCTTTGCCCTGTCGAGAACGATTTCGCGAATAGACAAATTACAGCGCTCCATCTTCTTCGTTTTCTGAAGCCGATAGCATCATCGATCGATAACGAATCAGACCGGCGAGAAATCATTGTTCACAGCGATCTTCTCGCAGTATTGTTCCTTATAAACAATTTACAAACCCGTGTACACGTTTTATCATGTTTATTTCATGTTTCATTTCAGAGTCCAAAAGTTCGAGCGATACCCGAAACGAGAATAGTGTAACTTTTCTCGATCGATTCTTGATAGTTACAGGATCGTTTTAAATAGGATTATTTCGTGATTTGTTCCAGGACCGTATATGTTATGAGTTAAAAAATGATGTCGTGCATGCTCGACTGTGTAATCGATCGTAACCTTGCGATGTGAATAATGCATGCATGCACAATGCGTTTGCACTGCTGTTTCATTTATGCCATCAATTAGCAGCTCGGTGTTTCACTCGCGATTGATCGAATCGTGACGATTGTTTGGATTTGTCAAATCGGCTAGAACGAGTTATGAATTCGTTTAAAACCTCGATGATCGATAATCGGTTGATCGGTAATGGCTATTTACCGAAATAATCCACGCTTTAGATAAACTGTACGTTAACATAGTCCATTGCTTTGATTAGCTTGATATTACATATAGAGTTATTGCTCGTGCAATCTACGTTTCGCTACTGTTGTAACTATCACTGTTATAGTCTGTTCAAACTTAACTGGTGGCTCAAGGCCGCTTCCCCCTCCCTAGTGTCGCTAGCGTTGAACAGAGGAAAGGTAGGGGACTGTCTTTCAGTGACCTCGAGTAGCCAATAAATTTTGAACGAACTATAGACCAGAAGAAATTATTTCATAGAAGTCAACAGCGCTGAATCCTTTCTGCATAAAGAATAATTATTCTATAGAAAAATCATAGCGCGACAGTGTTCACCGTTTTGACTTGCTCGCCATTATTCGATTTACTATTAGTAGGGGCAGCATTTTCTTTTTTATTTTTTTTATTTTTTATTTTTTGTTGTCATCAATGCGTAGAATAATTATGGAGTGTTAATAATATCGTTTCTCTCGATTTTTAGGTCCAGATGCAACGGATTACTGAGCAAGGACGGGTGCCTCCTTCACAAACATGGCATTGCTAGTGTGTTTTCTTTTCTTCTTTTTTTTTTTTTTACTTTTTATTTTGTTTACGATGATTCGTAGCGGTTCGTTTAACACGACGACCAACGATGCCGCAGGACTTTTTCCTAAGAACTTTTCACGTCACCCCATCGTATTTGTTGCCCGTATAGGTTTCGTCTTGTCCCTTCCGCCATTTTCTTTATTTTATTCCTTCTTCTTCCTCCCTCCTAATCTCACAGTGTGTGCACATTGCTAGGGGATGAAGATCCTTAGGGAGTAAATTATCGATCGTTCGAACGATCGACGGCTAACGATATTCACTATCGAATCATGCAACCGATTTTCGACTTCTAAATTGCAAGAAAAGAGTCGATATCTGCTTGTGGTGATTCCCTGTTCCCATTCTCGTTCGAGAGGAAAGGGATCCACGCGAAGTGTATTTTTATCGATACCGTCACGTTACCTCGATCTGTCATTGTGCTATATTTATGTAAGTTGTGTAAAATAAATTATTTGTAAAGTTTACATTAATCTTCATTTCGAATTAGTCTATCCTTCTTTATCTTTATTACCGTTCGTAACAACCTCCGATCATCATTATTCATCGAAGTAAAACTAAATAAAAAAGCCACTAAGAATAATCTTAGATGTAAAACTAAATAAACGAAAGATGGAAAAATAGTAACCTTTAGACCCTTTCTTTAAGGTATAGTTTACAATAGTCACTCCGTTACATGTGAAAAATGGATTATCAAAGGGTGATGTAAATGCGTTTTTTGTGCATGACGTAGGCGACGATAGTCCATAAACCGACGCCCCAAATGTCCTCGAATAAACGCAACGCACGACTGTCCATACTTCCGATGCTCCAATGGGATGGAAAATTTTGGTAACACAGTATGTGGCCAACGTACAACAATAAACCGTTCATTCCTACAAATAAACAGAGAGATATAATCATTCTCAGAATTGTTCTACAGAACTTTGGAAACACGAACCTGTTGCACACAACACATCTCTCTTGGTGATATTTTTTCGACGATTTCATACCGTATTAAATTGTAAATAAAGAGTAAATATCTAAAACCAGTTCCGATTTTATAGCAATGTTACGTTTTAAATAAAATTCAGTCACAATATTCTTATCTCAAATATGCCAGTCACTGTACCTGCCAAACTAACAGGCCGTGAACCGTATAAAAAGGCATGTTGAAAACGGTAAAATTTAAGTAAATTACGATTACAAAGTTTTTCCAGTAGCATTAACTGTGCAAACAGGTCTTAAATCGATTTTACGCGCAACCTGTTCAGCAGTCGCGTTGCATAATCACGTGAAAGTCGAGCATACCAGGGATACGAAAAGGACCACCGTTCCAGACCTTGGCGACGTCCACGAGCAAGTAGCAAGCGGAGAGGAAGGCCAAAGAGAAAGATGTAGTCACGAATACGAATGACAGTGACCTGTATGCATATATATACCATTTTTTTACATGATGCAATTACTACGATGGTATCCATTTTTGGAGACGTACCATAACTTTTTGTTCACGGGAATCACGTTAGTGAAGTGGAGGATACACCCTATACAACCAAAAATCGCAGCCCATGCCAACCACCTAATTACACGTTCTTTCCAGTCTTTGTAAGTCATCATGATTACGCCAGCGTGTAAACCAAGGAAAATTTGGAATATCGTCGTGAGGCAACCTTAATGATCGAAGTAGTGTCAATAATGAATAACGATTTAGAAGAGATGAAAAGAAAGACGTTTCTGGCATTGAATTTATGAAATTTGGACAGAGTTCATGAGAAAAATTGCAACAACGTTAATTTGAATGTGAACTGCATTATTTCAGTCAGAATTTCTGCTAATGAATTTTTAAAATGACATAATCGAATACAGTATACCTAAGATTCCTTCAGGGTCGAATGGTCCAGATTTATAAACCGTGGCTGAATTATACAAATGAGGTTCTTTCAGTATCATTCTGTCTATGTAGCCTGCTGCTCCTCCCACGCAGTCAAAATATTTCGCGTTATCGTGAAGACCACCAGGACCAAGGTATCCACTAAGAGTAATCGCTTTGATGCGTTTGCAAAGGGACTAATATCATTCATTGATCTATACGTACATACGTGGGACATCCGGGTACGTTCAAGCAGAATGTGATGACACTGTGAGCGGCCACGATTGCGAGTATCGCGCACCACTGAGGAAGAAGTAGAAGAAAGTCTTGCACTCCTCGTAACATCGGAGACTACGAATGAAAAATAAAAACCTTTACAGTTGATCTTCATCGAAAGATATATACAGGGTATTTCATAATAGAAATTTGTTTAGTACAATTTTAAATGAATCTTTCAATTCGAAAGCAATTTTATATATCATGAAATACCCTGTATGTACACACTTACCTGTACCTTGCTTGGTTTCTTCGACATCAAAATGAAGTGCAAAAGGGCGACAACGAAGTAACCTACACTAAATCGTTGGAGAACTCCGAATATACGGATAGTTTCTAATTGAGGTCCTGTACTCACCGTGTTGAGAGACACTCCAATTAGAAACAGAAGGAAACTCCTCTGTGATTAGTACAGAAATTAACTGAAGTTATTTTTTGGAAACTTTGTTAAAAATTTATGCATTATTTGATATATACATGGGGTGCTCCAATTATATGATATATATATATATAAAATTTTTCAGCATTTCAAAAAGAAATAATTATATGAATTCTTTACTATTGATTAAATCGCTAGTCACCTTAACGATTCCGTACAATATTGTATATTTCGGTGTCATGCGCTTCATCTGACTAGACATTGCTATGGGGATACATATTCCCGTGATCCATATGAAACAAGGGAACTGCAAATCCCCTGGTAGCAGTCCATTCCAAGTTGCATGGCCAAGAATTTTATAGCCACCAGATCCACCGTTCATAAATATCATTAACAATGTACTCGCCCTGCAAGATTAAAATTTCTTTTAGTATACATTTCAAGAAATACATTTATATACGATAAATAAATAACAAGTGTTTGTTTGAACAATCTACCCTCGAACAGTATCGATCGCCTTCACTCTGCGTTTTGAGGGATACTTCGTGACGGCATCGTTCATTTGGTGTTTCATGCACTTCTTCCTGCATACGTGCCATAACGATTTCAGGCCAGATAAACCTAACAGAACGAGTATCAACACTCCAAAAATGACGAACAGCTCTGGAAAAAATACAGTTTACACTCAACGTTGAACGTGACTTTTTAATATATAATCTTTTACAAACATCAAATGCTATCTATTTTGCAATCAAGCTCGAGATTATTTTGAACATTATTATTGATGTCAATTAATTATTTTCGACTTCAGACAATTGTTATCTATATCTAGCAAATATTTGTGAATATTATTTACTTTTCGCGACAAATTTGATTGATGCATTAAATTTAAAGACTAGTTAAAAATTTCGTATAACTAAATATAATCTTGCCTGTGTAAGGGTAAGTTGGCCCGTTCAAAACTTTTATATTGCAACTTCGATTTTGTATGGAAAGCTCATAAACACCGAATTGGCCAAGATTCGGTGTCAGCTCGCAGATCACGTTGCTGAAATGCGAAAGATATGTAAATCGTATATATCTGAATGCCGTTACCTTTACGATTTAATGTACCTGGTATTTTTAGCGGATATGAAATCGCTGGGATACTCGGCGTCCAAGATCCTAAAGGTCGTAGATCTGACAGTATCGATCGTCACACTGGAATTCCAATTTGCTACGATCTGCTTGATCCTCGTATATGGACACTGCAAAAAAATTATTCAATTTAACGTGGCTAAATTTTGTCAGAAATCTCCGCGAGGAATATTAATTAATATTATCATACCTGATACATAATAAATATTATATACACTATCGACTAAAGTACAATGTACTATATACACTATACACAGTTTTGGCGATAATAATCAAATTGGTGCGATAAATAAATAAAAATTTAATACAATATTAAATTTAATTTGAAAATAAATTTTCTTGTAAAACTATACTGTACAATCGTGATGCGCAGATGCTTAAGAAGCCGTTTAGAATTTTTTCAGACACGCAGATTAATACATCTTCTACAATTTAAACACCACGCCAATGACACATTTTATTCGTAATATTACGATTTTCCCTAAAATCGAGAATCGAAATATGCGAAAAAAATAAGATGTTTATTTTCAACGTGTGCCGAAATTTCCATGATGATTATAAGAGACATCAAAATTCTTGGAAGATTCGTGGGAAACGGTACTGTACATGAAAAGAACATATCCTTGCGTGACTCACCAGCGCGCAATCAGCCGAGAGCAGGTAGAGCCAAGCATTCAAATTCTCGTCGTCCGTGCGCAGATTGACGCAGGCTTCATCGTAGCCGAGGATCTCTTGGTCGCAGAACCACTCGTCCGTCGTCTCCATGTCTCACTACAGAGCAAATGCTGCAAGAAATGGTAATACACGCTTTAAAGGTCGCGCGAGGATTCAACTGACGGCCAAAGACTTAGCACGCATCCTTAATTTAAGAGAAATGGTCACACGGAAATTCTATGTACAGCGGGCCCTGAGAAGTGGCGTACTAAAAATCCAATTTGTGCCGCATGCTTTCCTGCCTTTCACGGCAGAGATTTATCCGATCGTAGAAATTTGAACTTCTACTTGAATCTAAGGAATTTTTATTTCTAGTTCCAATTTTTGCTTTATATAAATAATAATGTTATTTGAAGGTTACAATTTGTTACTTACACGAGGTTGTTAATTTAAGATTGTTGATTACATGAAAATACAGATAAGTTTCAGAGGAATCGGTATATAGGTTGTGTTTTTCGTGAACGATGACATTCTATGAGACCCGACACTACCATCACTTTTCTAACGTTGTCTTTCACTTAATACTGTATCCCACGTTATAAACCAGTAACCTGTTGTGTCGAGGTTATTCAAGGTCTCTGATTTGGAAAACACACAAACATACTTTTCACTCGAAGCAACTGCGACTTCTAAACTAATACCCATTTTAATCAATAGATAATCAAATTTCTAAAGATGTCCCATGACACCTCAAAATTTCCTTCAAAGATACCCATTTCGAGAAAATAAGATGGAGGACAAGATACAAAACGTTGTCCCAGAATTAGAAAGCAAACACACGTTACGAATGAATGAACGCAAAGGGGAAAATATCGATTAATCGTTATCACGAAAAATAAGAAGCAATGGCTGCCCAAAGTATTGTACCTAAACCTCGAAACGAACAAGATGATTTCCAATAATGAGCGCCACTTACTATGTTATTAAGTATCTATATTCAAACGACAAATGTTTCCACTGTCAAATATTGCGCGTCCGTGGTTTAATCGGCGCGAGTTGGCACGAGAGTGGCGCGACAGCTTTTTAATATGGTGAGCCGACCGACAGACGGCCAACCAACTCGCCGCAAATCACGTGGGTGCATCGACTGACATTTCACCTGGCATTCAACAGGAATTTTACCTGGCGACTAACCGAGCTATCGCGATCCCGTGCATACGGTATCGGACACCCTGAAACCGACTTTTCATCTGACAGGCCTTGGAACGTATTTACCGGTCATCACTCATCACTTACAGTGTAAAGGTCGATGTGATTCTTGTTTGTAACAGATGTTTCCTATAACGGGATTTCTTGTAGAAGAGTTTATGAAATTCTATTACCATTGCATTATGATTGGTAATAAGGAAATTCGTAATACGGTTTCATTGAAAGTGGAATAAGATGTTGTATAAGATAAGTTGATTAACGAACGTAGATTTTTCACCTGTAGTTTTTATCATTTTCTACTTCTACCTAACGTAATTATTTATAGCGAAACGTGAGGCAGATGATTTTGGAATTATAAAATCGGAAGTAGGTGATTTTGAATCGGTGAAATTCGACACGGACAACCTAATTTGAGGATCTAACAAAAGTAATCTTACATCCGTGCAACGGGAACAATCTTATAGTTTATGTAATAATTCAACAATTTTTAATTTAAAGACATTATGTCTTTAAGTAAAAGTAATATTAAAATAAAGTCTATAATTACTTTTAAAACTCATATTCTTTATGAAACACAATTTTGAAATATAGTTGATAAAAACATTCACTCGTGATATCAATCAATGATACATATAATCGATAAATCAGTAAATAAGTTGATAAAAAGACAAACGCAGATTTCAATACATTTACATTATGTGATTTAGAGATTTTCGAGTTTCATTACTATTCCCGAGTTACTTACAATATTAATATTGCGATATCTATAGACGTGAAATTAAAATCAGGTATGACTAAAAAATTACGATTTTTATAAATTATATAAAATTGTTATACGTAAATCATAATTACATATTATAAGGTATGCTTTCTAGCATAGTTCAAATTTAATTTCTTTATAGTAACTGCTTGTAACTATTAGTAAATAATTTTTATAAGAATATTGTTTAAACTTCAACAATTGCCTCATAATATGAAAAAACGAATATTTCCAAATGGAGATTAATGTAAATGATTTTGGTATTTTGTTGTATGTAATGTAATGATTATGATATTTTCGAAGTACCTTTATTTTGAAGCTAATTAAAATACTTTGACATATATAACATACAGGTAATGATTCAGAGAAATAAGTGCTATTAAACATATAAGAGCTGGCTAAATCGTAAAACAAATTTGATATGTGCAGTTCGATGAACTGGCTCGCATAAACACTTCGAAATCTACAATTTCGGAAAGTTAGTCGTTCTGGGATCATTTACAAACAATTAATATTTCGAAACTTCAATGTCACACAAGAGAACTTTTCTTTCAAGATGAGTATATTGGTCATCTATCTTGTGTTAACCGTATACATTACAATTTATAAATAACAACAGACATATGTGACCACATAGTCAGCTTGTTAGAAATTACTATTTCTTTAACTTTATGTTTATATAAAAATTTACGACGTGATGACGTATATGATAACATGAGAGTAGCTCAATTGAAATCACCTGCTATGACTGTTATAAGTGACAATAACTTCATGCATAATGTATGCTTTACTTTTTTTTACTTTGAATTACATTAATTTTATACGTAAAAAATATTATATGTATATGTATGCGTCACAACTACTAAGTTCTTTGGTTGCTGGCAATGTATCATGCATTTTCATAATAACAGAATATACCTAGTTTAATATTGCATCCATAAAATTTTTAACATCAATAATTCTATATATTATAATAATCTTCAATATTACTTAATACTGTGAAATAGATTGCCTTTTTATAAAAAAAAAGTTCGCGCCAATTTCGATGTTACTACGAATAAAACTTAGGCCTTACAAATAGATATATTTTTTGAATATTGAAATTAATTTTCATTTTTTCTCCTTTTCTATTGTTCAAAAAAAATTCATGCAATAATTTCATTTCTTTCTAACGTTCATTATCTTAGCATACATTGTATAACATATATTCTCTTACTTTCATATAATTTAACGAGTTCTCTAAATCTTTGTTACGTAGATCTCTTTCACGTACAAGCAAATTTAATGTTACAACAGTATATTTATCAGCATATTAAAATCGTCGAAATCATTACATACCAACGACGAATAAGTTTCAATTTAATGTTCTATTGTTATATCGAATAAGCAGTACAGCAAGATTTAAAGTAAACGTTCAACAAATAAATTCTGTTCATATTTATAAATCATGGGAAATACTTTAAAATCTTTAAAATTAATATTTGCCACCATGCCACTTAGCTCTTTTTTTTCTTTTTCTTTTTTTGTGTCATAGTAATAGAATATAAATAATTCTAACGTAAAAATGCACATAAATTAATCTGCATACAGTTCTTGCAAAGTTACGCCATTCGGTTTAATCAATTCAAAATATTAGTCTAATTAAATTAAATATGACAGATTTATATTATATACTGGAATTCGTCATATATGCTACTACAATCAATTCTGTACTCATTTACAATTTAAGTATGGAACAAACAGCTTAAATGGCCTATATAAAAATTCATGATGGACCAAGAAGAATATCATTTACAAATTTTGATGCGAAAATATATAATATATTCACACATATATTATGTTTGATATTCTTCATTTTATCCAGTAGTAACTACACACGTGTAAATACAATATACATCTATCTACAACAAAATTCTATTCAGTAGCATGGCGCCGCTATGCTCCTCGCATTGCTTCTACCTTCTTACATGAGGGTGTTTCGACATTTTTAGCTTTGGTAAATAAATCTTGATCTCCAAAATTTCTTGCTTTCCACATCAGTGTTTCCTCTAAAGATTACAGAAACAATACAGTCAAAATGTAAAGGTATACTGCTTGATTATTAAGTTAGATCTCCCTTTTTATTATTTTTATTATTATTTCTATCCTTTCTTTACAATTTCTAGGGACAACAAGTCGTCTGCTATACCGAACAAAATACTTACTATAATTTTTCTCCCTAAAACAGTCATGTCTCAACTTAATCAGGTACTCTTCTTCAACTGAAATTTCTAGTCTTTGTAAACTGCCTTGATATTCAGTATGAAAGTTTTCTTTGACATAATAGGGCACCTTTAATCCTCGAGTTGTTCTCAGTACAGAATATTTTCTGCGCACAAATTTAAAATGTGCATATAATCGCTTTCATACAAATCAATCGCTATCGTTCAAAATATAAAATACATCAAAGATAAGAGTTGAGAAAGTAAAGAATAAATAATAAAATTGAAACATCCCATAATGTTATTAAATAAAACTAATTTATTTGTCATTATTTGCCATAAATATTTGTCATAATGTTATAAATACACTTACGCGTTAGAATGCAAGCTATATGCAGGATCTGATATAAAGAAACTGCTCATCATAGTTAACAATATTAATAATAGCACAGGCAACATTTGAAAGAATGTGGTGTATCCATTTGCTTGCTACAAATTATATTCATTAAAATAAAC
>NW_016908771.1:88165-108356 GCF_001483705.2 Eufriesea mexicana | reverse complement strand
TTTTTTATACCTGAGAATGAGTGTGTTGAGCTTGTACATCTTGTTGTCTTGCCCATCTCCCAGACCGTCTCATATAAAATTCTTGCTGTGGGAATCCACCTCCAAAGAACATACTAAACAATTCTTCTGCTGTAATATCAGCTAAAAAGATTTATTTAATTAGTGCATCTTAATAAGCAATCATAAAAATGTATAATGCTATGTAATTGTTATAAAAAAATAAACATATTGTAATAATACTTTCAAATCCTCTTGTATAATTATGTGAATGATTTTGATGGGTTTGAGCACTTTGCATTCTTTCCTCCTCAGGGCCATACATATCATACTGCTTTCTTTTTTCCACATCAGTAAGTATAGCAACAGCATTTCCAATGGCTGTATACAATATAAATTGCAATACATTATACCTTGACATAATAAATTTATTATAAATACATTTTAATTAACATTTACCTTTAAAGGCTTCAGCAGCACCTGGAGCTTTATTTTTATCTGGATGTAATTGAAGGGCTAGTTTTTTATATGTTTTTTTAATCTCACTATCAGTTGCATCTTTGCTTACCCCCAAGATTTCATAATAATCTTTACATTTCTTGATTCTATAACCAAATGAGTTATACCCGTATTGATAACGATAAAAAATAGTACAATAATGAAAGATAATACAATAAAATATATAAATGCATAAATGTAATAGAATCAAAATAAATAACACATTTCATTGTTTCATTTAGACATTTCATTCAAATAATTTTAATACACTCCAAATTTGATGCAATGTAGGTACCTTTTAACATGTTCAAGCTGTTCCTTTGTATAATCACTACAAGCTTGAGTATATATGGATTCTTTAGGTGCAGCTTGACGTTTCCTAACTGTAGGTTCAGATTCAGACTTTTGATTTTGTTTTGACATCATTATAACTTTTGCTAATACATCTGTGAATATATACTAAATTACAAGATATTCTTTCTGCTTACTCATATTAATTTGTGTCTTAAAGGAAATTTAGGTACATCATTTAATGACAAACAGAAAACCAAATAAAAAAATTTGATTTTGCTATAATTATAGAAAGTACTAAATGGTTTCTATAATTAAAAAAAAAATTAAATAATAACATTAAAGTAATTTCTGAAAAATTAGTAACACTGCTGTATAACTTGATTTTAGAAATTGAAAATACGGTAGAGATTCGTGTAAAAATGACGATGACAACTTAATTATTGAATGTAAATTACATAAAAAAATAGGTAAAAATCAATTAACATTCTTTACACAGGCTGACGTGGATTTTTGTCAGCTTACCTTCTGCTTCTTTTGTTGGATAAAGTTTCTGTGCTTTACGAACAAATTTTTCCGCCTCCTCGTATTTCTTTTCCCGTAGATATAGTTCTGCGAGTTCCATACACCGTTCTGCCTCATCTTTATTACTATCCATGATCTTTCTTAGAAATTGAATTAAACTTTATCTTACCACAATGACAGAGCAGAATAATAAATAAATTTAATCATACACTAATTCTCCGCCATAGCAATTTAATAAGTTGCGTCATGAACACGTTACAACGTAGAGCATTCTACTACGTGTGAATGACGACAGGTATCATAGGCGCTACTTATGATATACTGATTATTACCTTTGTTTATAAATTTAAATAATTTAATTTTAATACCAAATAATTAAAAATCATATAATTGAAAATAATTTTGTTATAACATAAGGCGAATTATAAAAAAATAAATAAAAGTATATTCAGTAGTTTTTAAATTTTATTACTATCTTTCTAGGAATTAAATGAAATAATTATTTTGTATATAATGAAAGTTAATTATCGTATGATAAATAAATTCTTATTCACATATAAAAATAAAAGCTTGTTAAAAAAAATAAATATGATTGCATATGTCAGATAAAAATATTGCCGTGAAAATAGTATCGAATTCTAGAATGGATCTGTTTTCAAGTTAAGAATTGAAAATATTTGTATACTATAAACTAATGTTATACAGTGAAATACTAATAAAAAATTATTTGTGATATAGTTTCTAAATATTTATAATATATTCTAAATAAAGGCAAGTATAATATTTTCAATTTATTAAATAATATTTTGTTTACAATGCATTTAAAATGTAAGGTTATTTTTCAATATATATTGTATCCTTCTATGTTTAAATTTATGAATATTGATTAGTTTATTAAAGTAATACAATGTAATATATGTATAATGTAATATACACATTTTAATATTTTTATAGAAAATGCAAAGTATAAAACAATGTGTACAAAAATTGGTATCAAGCAAAATATTTAATCCAAATAATCCAAATTACTCATGTAATATACAAAGATCATATTATTATTTTAAAGATGAAGGTGAGAATAAGAAAGAGGGTTTTCTTAAGTATAATTCAGTTGTTTTTCCTCCACAAAAACCAGGTGAAGAAAAAAGACCAGGCGTAAGTTTTATTTTATATTATAAAAATGGTTATATGTTATTAATTAAAACAATTATTTTATATATTCTGTAATAATGATATTTTCTAGTATGTCTGTCATGTAAAAGAGAATATAAAATATAGTCCATTAAAACTGTGGTACATTGCATGTTTTGTGAGGGGTATGACTGCAGATGAAGCTGTTAAACAATTAAGTTTTTTAAAGAAAAAAGGTGCAGCTATAGTAAAAGAGGTTATTTTAGAAGCACAGTGTATGGCTGTAGAGGAGCATAATATTGAATTCAAGAGTAATCTATGGGTTGGTAAGTATATTGATTACAAAATATTTCAACAGTATCATAACATTTTTATTTTACCTTTTAGCTGAATCTTTTGCAACAAAAGGTACAGTAATAAAAGGAATACGACGTCATGCTAGGGGAAAACCTGGGCTAATACATTATAGATATTCTAATTACTTTGTGCGTTTAGAAGAAGGAAAACCACCTAAACATTATTATGAGCCTGGACCTAAAACTGGTGAAGAAATGTTGAAAGAATGGATGGACCAAATGCAGAGGCGTAAAATACATGGTTCATTGTAAAATATACATAAATATATATACAAATAAATAAATAATAATATATTACTATTTTGTTTTCTACATTACCCTCTGAACGAAATTTAGAATTGATTTTATTATTTTTAAAAACAATTTAATGTGTTAGAATTAGAATTTATTTAGAAATTAATTAATGCATAATGACATAAGTATAGCAACCAGATATACAATTTATTTTACAATTTCAATTTTGTTCTTCTCCAGTGACGTCGTTTTGCATTATACCTAAAAATATATATTACTATAATTAAAAAGTAATATTAGTACACACATGGTACAAATATTTTTACAAAAATTTTATATTTTTTGTAAACAATTATACAATCTTTAATCTTTTAATGATTTACGACGACAAAATATTTTGAATACAATATGAAAAATATGATTTACTACTTTAATAACTTTTACCTGATAGTATTGCCAGTACGCATTCTGACCCATTGAGGAATTGGCCTATTTTGCTTTAACTTTTTAGCAAGCTTTCGCTTGATAATAAATGTTTTGTGAGCCGACTGAAAGAAATTATAAAATTTGTATATATTTTAAGTTTAAATTTTTAATAATTATTTAAACATTATTAATAGGATGTTGAAAAGATTATTAGATATCACAATATAAGCCAAGACTTACCATCTTAATCGAACAACACGTGATTAAATGGTCGACAAGATTACAGAGTATTTTTGAACAGGATTCCCACCATACAAAATGTTACTATATATAAGTTACTATATGAAAAATAAATACTAACTATGAGACTTTCATATAAAGAAAATATATATACATATATTTTTTTTAATTTATTGCAATTATTGTATTGATGAAGAATTTCCATATTTAACATTAAATTATTTTAATAATATTATTTTTTTATTAATATTAAAATTTACGTGACATAATTCATCAAGGTTTATTTTTAAAATCATCAGTGGTTTAGCTCAATTTTTAAATTTAATACAAAAATTGACACAAAACTTTTATTTTCATGATATACTTATAAAAAATATTTATTAAAATACATCTGTATATACTTATTCTAATTTTAATAAGTGCGATATTAAATTCAACTCCCCTAAGTTAAATACTAAGTTAAATATTTAATAGTTATACCAAAACATTTATATTACGTCATAATTCGACAATTTTTTCTTTTTTTTAACGGTTACGTATTATTTACATGTATTATAAAGACAAGTATTTATTATTATATCTTAACTGCAGAACTTTGGACTTTATAGATACGAAGTTACACGTTTCGTTTTGTTAATTAAGAAACATAAGTTGAAAGTTATAGTTATAAAAAATGTTCGCTACTTGCTTCAGAACTCTTCGAATTGGAAACAAAGTAAGTATTAAGAGATTCACTTTTGTTTGACTTTTATTTGTTTTAATTATTAATCAATGGATTGATATCAATCAATTTTTGAATAAAAAGAAAAAAACAGTAATTTCTACCATCTTTTATATTTTGAAAATATTTTTTATTTTATAACGCATTTTCATTAAAATTACATAAAAGCAAGAAAGATATTCTAATAATATTGTACATTATTTAATTTTTTTTTTTAAAAAGAATGAAATATTTAATTAAATTGTCTATTATTTTAGTATGGCTTATTGGCACGCTATGAATCTACATTAGTTATTGCAGAACATAATAATGAATCATTATCACCTATCACTTGTAATACACTAAGTGCAGCAAAGAAAATTGGTGGTGACATAACAGTCTTAGTTGCTGGTACCAAATGTGATACAGTAGTACAAAGTATCAATAAAGTTAATGGTGTGACTAAAGTTTTGGTAGCAGACAATGATGCCTTTAAAGGATTTCTTCCAGAAACATTAACTCCTGCTATTCTTGCGATTCAGAATGAACATAAATTTACACATATTTTAACTGGTGCTACTGCTTTTGGTAAAGCATTATTACCAAGAGTAAGTATATATAGGTATAAAGCTTATTTTTGATTTATATATAATTTACATTTTTCAAGGTTGCAGCTAAATTAGATGTATCTCCAGTAAGTGATATTATTGATATTAAAGCAGCTGATACATTTGTCCGTACTATTTATGCAGGAAATGCAATTCAAACTTTAAAATGCAAAGACAACATAAAAGTAATTTCGGTTAGAGGCACTGCATTTGAAGCAGTATCTTTGGAAGGTGGTAATGCAAAATGTGAAGTAGTACCAGCTGGTGATTATAAATCACAATTAATATCATTTGTTAAACAAGATTTGACTAAATCTGATAGGCCGGAATTAACATCTGCAAAGATTGTTGTATCTGGAGGCAGAGGAATGAAGTCTGGTGACAATTTCAAATTATTATATAGTTTGGCAGATAAACTTAATGCTGCAGTTGGTGCATCTCGTGCTGCTGTTGATGCTGGTTTTGTGTCTAATGATTTACAAGTGGGACAGACTGGAAAAATTGTTGCTCCAGTAAATTTAATCACTAGTTACTATCATTATAATCATTAAAAGATTATGTTCTAATTCATACTTTCCAGGATTTATACATTGCTGTTGGTATCTCTGGAGCAATTCAGCATCTTGCTGGTATGAAAGACTCAAAAACAATTGTTGCAATTAATAAGGATCCAGAAGCACCAATCTTCCAAGTAGCTGATTATGGCTTGGTTGCTGATTTGTTTAAGGCTGTCCCTGAACTTACAGAAAAATTGTAAATCAATAAAATTATAAATTTTATAAATATTTCTATTGAAAACATTTATATATAATTATCTATACAGAAATATATGTACACTAAATATTTATAGAAAATATTAAATTTTTATATGATTTGAAATTTATAATTCAATTATTTATTCTAATTCTGCATTCATCTTTTCTATATAAAATAACTGTAATTTAAATTTTATTGTTTACAGTATGAAATATGATGTAATAAAATCTTTTAGTAAATTTTATATAATATATATTATTATGCGCATAAATCATATTTCGTGTACGAAAAAGTGAAATTTTTGCAGAATTTATAGACAAATATGTATTTAAAGCAATAATTTTGATAATGTTAATTTTCGACTTAAGCGCCACAGTGAATGTCTATCCATTTGTACTTTAGTTATATATGTAACATATGAAACCGCTGCCATCTTTGTCGTTTCTTGGCGTGGTGCATGGCCGGCTAGATTACCGATTTTTAAGTATATGATCATATTTATGTGTCTGTGTCTTTAGATGTGGAAATTCGATAATAAGTTTATCATGAGTATGGACAGTATCGAAAAATTGTACAAAAATTTTGGCATTTTGGCTGATGCCAAAGACAAATTGGCTGAGGTAATTTACAAATTTGGTTATAGGGAATAACCACGTTTACTTAATTTTAGCTTTCACAATTTCATTTATTTATAAGCATAACATGCATATTCTACTCTATTCCTCTATTTTTAAAATTTCAAATATTGTACAAACTTCAAATTAAACGACGCTTTTGCCATTGGAATGACTCACTACCGTACATAAATAATTAAACGGAGAAAGCGGTAAATATCATTGGACTTAAAAGTTTTGTTTGTACATTACAGCATGAGAAAGAATACTTAGAAATTTTAACAGCAGTGAAAGGATCACCTAAAGAAAAACGATTAGCATCACAATTCATTGCAAGGTTTTTTAAGTATTTTCCAAAATTAGCTGATCAAGCTATAGATGCTCATTTAGACCTCTGTGAAGATGAGGATATGGCTGTAAGTTCTATTGCTTATACTATTTGATATGAATATGACTGTTATAAATATACATACATATTATAAATAATACAATTATGAGAATTTATTTGCAGATAAGGAAACAGGCAATTAAAGACTTACCTGCATTATGTAAAGACAACAAAGAACATACAGCTAGAATTGCAGATATTTTAGCTCAGTTACTTCAAGCTCAAGATCCGTCAGAATTAGCTGTAGTTCATAACAGTGTTATGTCTCTTATGAAAAGTGATCCAAGAGGTATTAAATTATGACATAAATTATATGATATAATGAAGTGTTAACAATATGCAATATATTCTTTTCTCAAGGTACAATAAGTGGATTTTTCAGTCAAATTATTAATGGTGATGATGGAACACGTGAGCGTTGCATTAAGTTCCTAGCAACAAAACTAAAAGCAATAGGTCATGACATTATTACTAAAGAACCAGAGGATCTTTTAATTTCAGAATGCAAGAAAGTGTTACAAGTATGATGTTATATGATAACAATAATATTTAGAAATTACTATTTATGTGATTTTTATAATGCTTCCATTTCCATAGGATGTTACTGCTAGCGAGTTCCATAGTATTATGGAAGTTCTTGCATGGACTAGACTAGGCTCAACAGTTAGTGGACAGCAAGAATTGGTAGATATTACAGTTGAACAGGCAGAGCTATCTGAGCCGTTCAAGCATACTAATGTTGAACAATGGAATAGACTTGTACAATGTATTAAACATGCACTTCCATTTTTTAGTGTAAGTAAATTTCATATATATTTTTATGTTACACTATATTTATTAATGAAATGGTATATGGTATATATGAAATGGTGTTTATGAATAATCTATATTTATGTTTACAGTCTCAAATAGACTCATCACGATTTGTTTCTTACATTTGTATGCAAGTTCTACCACATTTTTCTTTAATTACTTTACCTGATGGAAGAGATGTACAGTTGGAATTATTAAAGCTTCTTGCTGAATTAGCAGTATTTTGTGGTATAATTGATAAACCAGAGGAAAAAGTACAACAACTTTATAATATTCTTATTGTAAGTAATACTATTATTTAAGGCAAAATATATGTATTTAATACAGGAAATATTAATAGTATTTTAATATTTATAGACATATATGCCACTACCTCCAGTCATAGAAATAACTGAGGTACCAAAATTACAATTTAGTCACGTTGAGTGTCTCATGTATGCTTTTCATAAATTATGCAAACAAACACCAGAATTTTTAACAAAGGATCCAGAACAACTCAAGGAATTTAGACTAAGATTACAGTATTTTGCACGTGGCATTCAAGGTTACATAAAAAAATTACGGGAGGCAATTAGTGGGAAATCAGAAGAGGAATTGAAGTCAGAGGAAAATCAGTTAAAAGTTGTTGCTTTGAAAACCACAAATAATATCAATACTTTAATCAAAGATCTGTTTCATTCACCACCAAGTTTTAAAAGTGTTATACATCTGTCATGGAAAACAACAGCTAATGATAAAAAGGTTTATATCAAATTAATATTAATATTTTCAGAAATGTGTCATATTGAATATCATATTGTATTTGTTATGTTATTTTAGAATGAAAAGCATTCATCTGCACAGAGGAGACATACGCCAATTACATTTGGAAATGATAGCAATTCGAATAAACGGAGTAAAGAGGATAAAAGTAAAAGAGAATTATATACTCCCCCTAGTGGAAAATACAGTTCAAACATATCATCAAATTATGGTAATTAGAGATGTATTTATTATCTCAAAAATGTTAATATAAAATAATATTAAGTTTACTTGTATATTTTGTTTTTCTTTTTTTTTGTTACAGGTCGAGGTAGATTTAGAGGAAATAGGTCAGGTGGTCGTGGTGGTTATAGACCAAGAGGTCGTGGAACGTGGAAAAAGAATTTCTACTAACTTTCTGATTGCTTAAATCGTTAAAAAGCATGTAATGGTAAAAGCTGCAATAATATAAAAGACTATACCAGGCCTGTAAAATGTACATATAAAGATGAAGAATGTAAAAGTGATTATTTACAGAAAGTGCTTTTTTAAGAGAAGTGACAAAGGAAATACAACATTTTTGTTCTATAAATCTTAGTGTAAAGAAAGTGTTCTTTTGTGAAAGCTTTAAGTATATATACAAGTTTCAAATATAAAATTGTAAGAATCAATTGTTTACTAAACACAGTGGTAATCATTATCGTTATGAAATATTGACATTTGAAGAAGAAAACATTAGTGTGAAATATTATGCTAATGGTGTTATAAGGACTTTTTTTTTTATATAAACGTTAAACAAATGGAAAATACAATTTGGAAAAACCTGAGTTTGGAACAAGTGAACAATTATGTGGGAAGAAGTGAGGAGAATGACATCATAGATTTCAAGATGTGTTTATCATAAAACTATTAATCAGGTACCTTAACAGGCAATATAACATAAATAATATGATGAAGAGAAAATGGTGTGGGGACACAGTACGTGATTCATTCAAAATAGTCGAAGAAACATCAGATGTCACAACAAAAAATTCCACCTATTTGATACAGAATATTTACAAATTCATACTGTATAATGACTGGTTTGTGCTATGATATGGACACTGGTGTTACACGTATTTGCAAAAGACAGACAATTTTTCTCTTCCACTACGATTTTGGATGTTAAAATAGTATCAAAATGTATACCCATATCTCCTAGTTCTTCCTATTCCTCTTCCTAGATCACATCTTATTTCTTTTGTCAACAGGGAGTAAAGACCAAAGTAACCAGAGGGACATCGGACGAAGTATCCAATTTTGGAAGAATGATGAAATCAAAGAAACTTTAAGACATTTCTTGTTTTTTATTCTTTTCATTATAAACTAATTGTATTTATAGATTTATATGTTTTCTACTTATTAGCACTATGTTTATATCGATAAAAAAGAAATTGTCATATCCTTTTCTCAAGCAGACAGATAATTAATGATCTCTAATTCATATAATTGACTTTAAGGACAAGAACAATATAATCAAAAAATCATAAAGATTAGTATAAAATTATCGCAAATTATTCGCTAGTTATTATAAATGAAAAACATGATTTTGTAAAGCAAAAAGTTTCTTTGATTACATACCAATGAAGATGTAATTTATTGCATACATTTCTTTTTACAGATGCTGCATCATGATTGTGGAGCAATGGATGACAAAGCACAGCAAAAATAATCGTTTTTTGATTACAGATTATAGGTCCATGAAGGAAGCTCATAAGGAAAAACTGATATAATTTCTTTTCAGGAGCTGAGATGCAATTGTATATTGTCTTTTATTTATATGTTGATGGTAGCTGTTTTGTAAGGTGAGTTTAAAAACATATTGTGTCCTTTTCCTATCCACCATTGAATAAAAATTGTGTAATACTAATAATAATAATTCATGAATATCTTATCATTTAATTTAATAAATACTATTGCATAATATATGTTGTATTCTTTATGCCCAATATTGAGTGCCGCTACACAGCTGATTAAAATTATTTATAAAAAACTTATAGTTATTAAACATCTATATTTGTTTTAATGAATATTTAATACAAATATTTCATAAGTTGTCAATTATATAATTATATAAAAATTTGCACATATGTATTAATATATTATAACATTTTGGAAATATTATTTCTGTTGATTATAATTTAAAAATATGTAAACATTACTTTAGCAAACTTATTGCAATATTATTAGAAAAATAAAAGGCTTGATTTAAACTGTATCATGTCTTTTTAATATAGTATAATGCTTATGTGAAACAAATAAATTGAATAAACTGTTTCCAGCCATTTAATAAATAAACTATACTTCTAGAACTATTATCTTTACAATGTATCTTACAGTTATAATTACAATGATTTTTACAGCATGTCATTGAAAAAGAAAATAGGTAAATATTTTATTATTCAGTACAGTCCATTTGTTGAGATCATATCATCTATTGTTTTGCACATAATACGATCACTTGGACTACATGGATCTGGAGTTTGCTGTTCAGAACCTAAATTATCAACTGATTCCATAGCATCCGTATTTACTGCTAAATTAGAATCCAGTTCCGATGTATCTGGTAACATTTGCAATGCATGTTGTAAAATTTCCTGGACCTATAAAAAATATTGTGACAGTATTAATTAAGCATTGCACCGCCAAATATATAAAATACTAAAACATGTAGATTGTACCCTTTCTAAATGTTTTTGGAACCTAAGTGCAGTTTCAATACGTTGTCTACGCTGTAATTCCATCATTACTCTTAGCGTTTCTCTGGCTTGATGTGGTCTAAACTCATTTAGCAGGTGGTGAATGTGAATAAATAACAAACTAAGATCTTCCACCTATAAGCAATAAGAAAAGAGAAAAAAAGCTATTTATATTTGTATTACATACCGAAACACCACATTAGATATTTACCTTTTCTGCTCGTCTTGGACTGTCAGGACACTGTACGAGCAAATCTATCAAATCCAAGAAGTTAACAAGCAATGAGTGATTCAATTTTTTTAACTCCCGTCGTCGATCGAAATGCTGAGGGTATAACCTTTTAATTCCTTGAGCTTCGAGAGGTCTAATAATTGTATCATCTGCATTAAATACATTTCCAAACATCGTATAAGTATCGTGTATTGGCGGTGGTGGTCGTGGAGCTCTGCCTCGGCGAACATTTTCGTCTGTATACAAATTAATATACTGAACAGGAGGTAAAGGAAGCGAACTGACTTGTATCGCCTCTGGTGCTGCCATTTTTGATGTCCAATATAGGTGCTCTTAAAAAAAAAAATTAAGAGCGGTCTCACTTAAAATAGAAGCTTTTTAAAAAATACACAATAGGTTAGGTTTAATTATAAGAAACACTGTTGTCAAACTGAACGAAACATCGAAGTTAGTGCGCAGGTCCGTAATTTCGCGCGTAGTCATCACTTTTTTTTACAATTTAGATTCTGCTTATTTAATATTTATAACAACAAAAAATAATAATTTATAGTAATATTATAAAAACAATGTTTGTAGATTGCAAAACTGAGTCACACAATTTAGATTCACACTTGATATATGAATACTATATATTAGGTTACATTAATGTGATTCCACAACGTTCTTAATATATTTATCTATCAATAGTTCTTTTTTAATAAACATAAGATTAGTTAGAATGTTTCTATACACCTTTCGCGCACTTTTCACCACGAATTAATGAGAGCTAAATATCGTGCAACTAAAACAAAACAACATGTAACGTAGCCTTCGAATCCGCCATCTTGTTTTTTTAAAATGAGTCAACAGGTATTCTCTGTTGGCCAGTTAATACGTTAATGCCAGTAGGACGTCGAACCCAGATTGGGGATTTTCGTTGTTTAACTAGCAAAACGAAAGGGTGGACCTGTAGATATTGTTTATTTTTTGTGTAGAAAATCATTCTTACGGTGCTGTGATATTTCGGATAAATGCTTTACTAACGTAGTGAGGTATTTCCTGCTATCTCGTGAATTTCCAACGTCTTCGTTTGACAGATTGTCGGTGTGTGTATGCGTTCGTTCCACGTGAATTCTTTGTTTGGGCACCGGTCATGTTTCTGACAAGTATTGAAATTGCGAGGTGGTAGTAGTACCCTAGTGCATGGTAAGTCGATTTTCTGTTATGAATTTCATGCGTATCAATGTTATTCCAACTTAACTTTCACATAGAAATATTCATATAGCCGAGTGTCAGGATAACCACAAACTATCGCGTTGTCGTTGATTCTACTGTTCTGTTATTTTTGATAATTTCGAAAGGTATGACTTTGTGATTATTCTCATTTATAATTAAACAGTTACGATGTGATACAGGTATTTCGAAAAATTCTAAACTATGACCAAAACAAAGAACAGAATTTGATTCAGAATTTGTGCATGGTTTATATACAGGGTGGCCCATATAACTGACACCGGTTCAACATCTAAAAAATTACGCGATAGATTTTAATTGTTTTGGTTTGAAATTTTATGGAGTTCAGAGTTTTTTTAATATGTGTTCGGATTATTTGTCATCGATTTTTCGTAGAAAACGAAACAAGGATTAACATAAAAAATACAAATGAAAATTCAAGTAATACGAAATATGTTCAAATTTATGTTATAAGTAATTTTTATCTGGAATATCTTATCTACAGATCATTGTTTCGAACGTTATAAGCGTTCGAAAATTGTCGTAAAACAGAGTGAGTGCGAAAGTACAAGATGGCCGAAATTTATGTGTTTATAAACTAAGTTATTAATAAATGTAATAATTAATTACTATACATCAAATAAATGTACAAACTGTGGTAAGTTTATATTTACAGAATTTACACGTAATCTTGTTATATATCTATGGTATTAAATCATATTATTTATATCTAATTTATTTTATTTCTTTTTTAGTTGCTATCGTCAATAATATTTCTTTGACATTTTATACTATAATTCCTACCATCGTAGAATCTTTACTCTATCCCGTGTCATAGAAAAATAGTAGCATTTTTATATGAAAAGAAAAAAAAGTGTCAGAAGTAGGAAAATGAATTTTTATTAATCGAGTTTCTTTCGGTTGTCAAAGAAAAGAGTTACTCGGTGGTTTTGTTCACTGTATCGCGACTCTCTTTCCTTTTTCATTTCCAAGAAGTGCGGAAAGCACGGGACGGGCGGAAATTCAAAGGACGTCGCGGTTTAGGCGGCCTCTTAAAATTTCAGAGACACGAGTTACAAAAGAAATTCAGTGGAAGTAGGCGGTCGGGTGCTCGAGTGCTTCGTGCCGTGCGTTCAGTCATGTTAGTACTTTGTCGAATCGTTGTAACCAGTTCTCAGCACCGTCTGACGTGTTTTAAAATATCTTTCGAAATCAAATACAAATAACCTACAAAAACTTTATTTTCCTATTAATTTAGTTTCTTCTTATAAATTTCTCTCAATGTTTCCAAAGTCAAAAAGGCGTGTCTTATACAATCGAGAAGTCGTTAACGTGATTCAAACGACGATTTTATCGCGAAGAAAATCTTCCTTCTCGTATAACCTCGTTAGTCGTTGAGTCAAATTCTAACCTATTCGAAGTCGTTTTAAAATAATTGTCCGAGGGATGCACAAATGAAAAAGGAGATTGCTATATCATTTAAGATTGGTATTAGTCTCGGGCAGCGAGATCGCGGCATGAGGTATTATATACTGCGAAACGTCTAATCTTTTCAGACGTTCTCGATCGGAACCTGGCACGACACGCAACGCACGCGAATCTCATTTCTGCGCGAGTGCGCGCGCAATCGACGGTCGCGTGTGCGTTACATCCGTTCTCGCTTCGAATTGACGATAGCGCGCGCTAGCCACTGTTTACGCTATTTATTTAGACTGCTTCGCAGTTTTACGTCAAACACATTTTGTGTTTCCTCTGTGAACGTGCAGTGGAAACTGACCAGGACCGTCGATATAAGCGAGGTACAAATAGCGTTCCGTATATTTTCATTTGTAAATGGATACGTTTTGAAAAAGTAGTCGGGGTGAAACAACGACGTACACAAAGCGGATTTTTTTTATTGCGAGATCAAATGGTACGAATAAATTTAATGGCGTCGATTTGCTATCGCTATTTTAGGCGTTGGTGGGAAAAAGAAAAAAAATAATTTCGATAGAAATAAAAGTGCGAAAAAATAATATGAAGCTGGGAAAGAGGAGGTTCATTTATTTTGTAGATCGAAATGGATCGTACTGTGAGTCTATTTGCTTAAGATGATTGAAACGGTGGAAAGTTGTTGGTGGTTCTCGAGTTCTGTTGCTGCCACGAAAATGGTCTAGGCTTGTCTCGTGAGAACGTGGACGAAGGTTTCAGTCTGACTCTCTGGCTCTCTATTTTGAATGGAAATTCTTCGCGGTCGAGTCACGCTGGCTTTAATGGAGGTTCAGAATCCCTAAAACCTTTATATTTGGCTCACCGGATTTTAAACATTCTTTTTCGTTTTACGTACTTTTTTTTTCCTCCTTGTTTTCATATTTTCAAATATCTCTCGCCGTTTTATCTACGATAAACATAGAATCCGAAATGCACAATCGTGCATGCCATTTTGTTTTTATTCTTTATTCGACATTGATGCGTAAATATTATAATTGGCAGCTTTTTTTTATCTTAAATTGCGATCTAAAAACTAATAATTGTTACAGACCAATTGGTCGATGTCAGTAATGTGTAGTGTGGATGCTGTTTAATTTTTGAAAAAATATTTTGGTCATATTCTTTATTGGTAATTGTCCATATCCAGAGACTGAAAGAAATTAAAATAATAAATATTATCTTTCAATATATATTTTTACAAAATCGATGTTATAGAAAAGGACTTAATTAAATATCTATCAATTAAAAATTGTACGATTTTTACATACAACTTCTTTTCTGCAATCAATCATTTTTAAGATATAGAGAAAAATACATCTTTCACTCCCAATTTTAATAGTTATTTGCATTTGCTAGATAATTATAGACAATTACCTCTAAAGAACTAAGAGCCAAAAATTTTTTGGAATGCTCTATCCTCCGTAAATTTTATTAAAATTTGTTGCTAATATTTGTCAAAATTTCACTCGGAGAGGATGTGGTGCTCGACTAATTAGAATGAAATTTAGAAAATAAAGTTACACGGTTTGTGATTTCCAAGTTGCGTGTCGTTCTAGAGGATTGACGTTGAGTTAGCAAAGTGACGCGCGATAAAATTCCCGCAGACAAGAGATTAATCGATGTTTATCCCAAAAGTAGCCAGACTGCTCGTTTGAAATTCGAACTATCCGGATAATTGAGAGTTCATCGCGGGACTCGCGTAATTGGCCTTCGAGTAAGTTAACTGCGAGGAACTTGGAGTTCTCGAGGACCTCTGCGCGTTTGCTAGCTTGTTTGATAGAAACGAAGAATTAAGCGTTCCTATCAGACGAAGTAGCGCGTAAATGTCTCTAACGATGCACTTACTTGCTGCGAATCTGCACCATTTTGTCTCGTAACATCGAATTTCGAGTGCACCAAGATTCTAATACACGAATTTTCTTCGTCTATTAATTTTAATTTCATTTTCTGCAGCATTCGTTAAGCAGTTCTAGTCAAAGACTCTGTTACTTAAATTGTTACTCTATTTAGATGCACAGAGAGGCTAGTAGTTGTAGTAGTTAATCTCACGATTATTCTCAACGATTAATTTCCAAATTATAAGCTGATAAGAAAATTGCTGTATTCTTATGTGTTTATTGTAAAATTGAAACGAATATATGATCATAAGAAATTGATAGGAACTACTGCACCAGTGTGCATTACCAAAGCGTTAATTTGTCATCCACATACTTCGTTTACCATATCGGCTGAAACTGACACCTGTTTTTCTGTCCTAGGGTGGCCCTCCATCGGGCATGGCGGGGAAAGATGGGAAGGTGGAGCCAAAAAGCGGGGACGTGGTGCGGCAGGGGTTCATGGTGAAGCGTTCGCAGAACAAGAAACGCTTCACCCCCGTCAACTACAAGCAACGCTGGTTCGTCCTGACGAGGCGCTACCTCGTCTACTATGACGGCGATGGAGAGGTATGTACCCTAGCTTTTTTTCCAATTTCGACCGCCACATTTTACCCTCTCTTACCTTGCCGTGTATTTTTTCCCATTACCGCCCCATTAACGGTTCCTCTCATTGCCCAGAAAAAAGCTCTGATCCATTAGTGGTCCAGAAGAAGGTCCCTTCTTGTAAATAAACCGATAATCGAAGCTGGCAGCTGTGGGGCCGACGAAATGTTTCTCCGTGTAAGCACAGTCTGTAAGTTGTACCCGGCTCCATGAGTCAAGTAGAAATTCCTCGAAAGCAAACGTTCGAAGAAAATTAGAAAGTCACCCTCTTTCCGCCGCTTCATCCCTGTAGTGTCAATTAGACGACTTGCAAGGCGATTTGCACTTGGAACGATGGCCGCCATTGTTGCCGCCCGCACTGGCGCCCTCTTCGGCCAAACGGATAGGAGTTCGCCGAGGAATAGGGAACCAAGCTCAGACCTTCCATTCGACGAAGTTGGTAGCAAGCTTTTCGAGACTGACTCACCAGGTTCGAATAATTTGCCTTTCAATTCGATTCGCCTAACCGTGTTTGCAGCCTCGCCTTTTCGATGGCCTGGTTTTCGTCGCTGGCGATCGCCGACGTGAATTGTCTTCGTTGAAACCAGGTCGACGTGTCTTTTCACAGATGAAAGAGGGAAAAGGAAGGAATGGAGGAAGGAAATAAAAGTCGTATCGATGCAATCGTAGTCGAAGCAACGTGCTCGGCTCCACGATTCCTGATTCGATAATTGCCGTGAGATCGACACGGATATACCGATCTTTGGTGGTCCTCGTTGAATTTTCCTGTGATCCGACGACGATTCAGAAAGGAGAGCAGTGATAAGGTGTTTAAGGGTCGCTGAGAACGCGGAAACGATGGATTAAAGCTTCAGGCTGGCACAGAATGGCTCTGTAGGGCGGTGGAAGACACGAGGTGATGGGCAAAGGTCTTCAAGTCCTTTAAGTGCTCCTACAAATTTGAAGAAAGGCGGCCACAATTTGTTTTTTTTTTTTTTGATAAATTGGTTAGGTATATTAGCTAGTGCATTTGTTGATGAACGAATCAATGATTTGCGAATTTTTGTATAACATATTCTCTATCTTCTGAGATACATAGATTAAAATTGAAAATTTTTAATTCCAATGTATTTTCTTCAGAAGATACAGAAGATACTAGATGCCTAGAATCTAATATATCAAGAATGTATTCTTAAGATAAAGAAAAATTCACAAATTATTAATTCGTTCCCTAACTTTTGTCAGTAGATGTATCATTGGTACATTAGCTATTAGTGTGTTAGGGGTAAACGCATCAAATTATCTAGCGCTGTGATTCCAAGATAAAACAAGAACGAAGCATTAGTTATTATTGCAAATGAAAAAGCTCTGCTTAAAATTGACATTTTCCAAATCGTACCTCTGTGACAGTCACAGGCAACGTGCGTGTGTCAGGCCAATCCATAAGTGTCATATGCTGGACATTCCATACTCGAGCTACCAAACCAGTTAAAATGACTGGTTTCTGCGACAGATATATATTCTCTTCTAACCGCTGAAAAATTGCAGCTGACTTTGCCTAAATTAATTCTAGCTTTCAATTACAAACGTAATTAATTTAGCTTCGTCGTGCCACTTCAAGTATAATATTTATCCTTACCATTTATACGTAACACGGTACATTTAGCAACATATCTTAGGTTGGTAGTTCCAATGTCAAGCTATTAAATCGGAGAAAGCTGAATGTGTCTCAAACTAGATGGCACTGCGCTCTGTTAGGGGCGTACAATCTTAGCGTTTTGGGTTCAGCTCAGTACCTCTTCGTTTCCTCTCTAGGGTTTTTCTCGATGGTTTTTCCCTAGATCTGTCCCACGCTTTTCGTCCCATCGAGCCCCCTTTTCGATCCTTTTTCGCAAGCCCCTTTCAACTCGGAGTGATAAGCGCTCTTTGACAGTTCGATGCGACTCTGAAGGCAGGAAGCTGAAAGAAAATGAGAACTAATCGGATGAGGAAGAGTCGCAAGGGTGAAAAGGGCTAGGAAATATTATTAAGAGGCAGATGAAATGATCCGATGAGAATGTTTGACCGTAGGAACGCTGCGAGTCGAATCGATTCGACTGTTCCTTTGTCTGCTGTCTCGCCTGCTCGTACCAGCGGCCGTTTGGCAGAGTGCAAAGTTCACGTGGCATGGAACGCACTAAGAGGCCATCGAAATCGATAATTAACCATCGAGGTACATCATCAGTTGCGCGGGATTACAATTCACGCGAGAATTGATAGCGGCTGGGAATCAGCAGCGTTCAATCGCGACTTCCATTTCAATATTATCGCGTTTTCAATCGAACGACCACCATAATTGTAGCTCAAACGCATGAAATATCTGTCACTCGCATAGGCTGGATTTTTTTCCAACTTTTCGACCGACAATTTCTCGCTGTTACCATTTCTCATTCCTTCTAGGGTAGTTTATTTTATCTATCTCGAAGTTAGGTCCTAATAGTCACCGAATTAAAGACAGACACGAGGTATAGAGACGAGGTCAGAGAGGCTTGACGGCTGTAAACGGGGAAAAATGATATGGGAGGCTGTGAATTCGAGAGAGGTACATTTGATGACCAGTACGCGTGTACCTAACTCATAATTGACCTACGAATTTCATTATACATTGTTGCTGTAACCGTTCGCACGCGATATTAAATACCACAGTTTCTATCAAGATTCAATTACTGTCGGCTCGTTTTGTAATTTCGATTTTGAATTACGTTGCTCTCTATCGAATACGCGAGATGGCGTGGTGCCCGAAATGACGAGTAATTTACCATCATCGCTTGTTACGTTTCACAAATAATTAGCCTCGAATTCTGTCGTAGCGAATCGGTTTCCTTATTTTTGATTTGCCTCTAACTCCGACTTCACTTCTTTCTTCAGTTTACCATCACTGCGTGTTTTCAGGGTATCTATACTCTATTCCGTATGACGAAATTTAATCTGTATTATTCGTTATTAAAAACGAGAGAGAAGGGAGCAAATACGAGGAATATTTCTTGTTCGTGATTCGAGCCGAGTAAAATAAAAATGTCCCCTATTCACGAGTAACAGAGCTTTCACGAGGATACGGAGTTTCTTCATAACGTCTCGTTTTCGTTCCCTCCGCTTTATCCCTATTGGGAAGATAAGGGATGAATGGCTGGCGCTCGGTCCGATATCCCGGAAGAATTTTGAAAAGGAACGGATATGGGGAATGTAGATGACGGGAATAATAATACCGACTTGGTCAGCCACGCCTGGAATCAGGGCCAATTGCTCAATACACATTATCTCGCGCTCGACAACCATCCTCCATCAAGGGATACGCTCATAGCATTATCCCTCGGCTGGCTGATAAAAAACCGCCTATTATTCCCCATGTTTCCCCTAGATACCGTGGATACTCTGCCATGGCGATCAGCGAAAGTGGACGGCTTGGAGAAGCGGCAGAGGCTTCCTCTTAAACATGTCGAGCGATTTTTAATGTCATGGCGCGATTAATTACGCGAAAGTAGCTCTAAAAATATACTCACAGCCGAGTGGATCCTCTTTCATTCGCGCGTGATCGTTTCATCCAAGGATTTTTCCTTTTGCCCCCTCGTCTTCTTTTTTCCTGTCCACCGTTTCCTTTTATGTATCGGCAATATAAATAAAAACGCCGCGACGGAAAAAAGCGGCGTATCAGGTCTTTTTTATCACTTTTATACTCGTTTTCTTCCTTTTTTCTCGCTTTCCTTTTTCACCCCCCCTCCCCCC
>NW_016908771.1:56310-87826 GCF_001483705.2 Eufriesea mexicana | reverse complement strand
CCCCCCCGTTTCTCCGCCACCTTTTTCGAGTAATGGTCTATCGTCTAACGAGCTGCCACAAAGAAAGTTCTCTGCGCGAAACGGGAAAACGCACGATGTATCATCGTTATACTTTGTTAAAAGGAACTTCGTTAGCTCGCATACAGGTTATTACGAATGGAAACACGTTCGTCTAAACCGCCTTCCCACTTACGGAACGTGAAATCGTAATTAGAGTTCATCTTCAACCCTCTGATCCGGCCATCGCAACCCTTCCGAATGCGAGGATCCTTCGGGATCGCTGCAGCCTTGCATAAACACGTTTACGTAACCAGGAAAGTAGGTAGGACGTGGACGAAACAGCCACGGTTTCCAATTTCTAGCAATAAATCGCAATTCGGAAGATTAGCGCAATCGGACACCGGACACTCGACCTGTTCGATTGAACCGGGCCGACCATTCGCTGACATAACCACCCCTGTGAACGGGGTAGTCTTACATTATTTCATCCGTTCCTGCCTCTTTTAGCCGACGCTTTACGCACCCTTCTTGCTTCGCGAATCTCGTTCGGGATTTCGTCGTCGCTCGTTAAATATTTATCTTACGTCGCGGGAAAGTAAACGGGACGATTGGACGAGATTGTTTTAGTTTATGGGGATATTAATCGAATTAAACTGGCTCCCTCTTTCTTCCACGTCCCGCGGAGTAATTGCGTTTAACCCTTTTAGCGCTGACGACGATATATCGTGTCGTGGGTACACTCGCTTGGGTGTACAACACTTTCCGAATTTTCTTCGGAAATTTAATTTTTTTTTTTTTCATATTTCGGTTGGCAGTTAATTTTATTCTCGCTGTTCTGCGTTATATTCTGTGTTAATTTAGAACGAAGTTTATTTTGTTTCGTTCAATGCAGTACCATTTTATATCCCCTTTGATTTCGATTGTCTACTTGTGAGACTTAAATTCTACAGTGTGACGTATTAATTTCGGTTCACCTTTTCTGTTCCACGTTCTTATCATTTAACCCTTAACTAAGATTTTCCAAAAATTGGAACATTTTCCTTACGATGAATTTCGATGTTAAGGGTTGAAACAAATCACACCCTGTTTCCTTGTTTTTCTTATCACCTTATCACCTTATTTCTTTTAATTGCTATTGTCATTTAAAATTAACTATTTGCCAGACTCTTCTTAAATTCTACAGTATGATGTATTAATTTCGTTTGGTACCTGTTATTTCGATTTACCTTTCTTAATTCGCGTTCTCATCACTTAACCCTTAACCGAGATCCCCCAAAAATTGGAACATTTTCCTGACGATGAATTTCGATGTTAAGGGTTGAAACAAATCACAGCCTGTTTTCCTATTTCTCTTATCACCTTATCACCTTATTCCCATTAATTGCTACTGTCATTTAAAATTAACTATTTGCGAGACTCTTCTTAAATTCTACAGTATGATGTATTAATTTCGTTTGGTATCTATTATTATGTCCATTTATTTTTCTTGGCTCGCGTTCTTATCACTTAACCCCTAACCGAGATCCCCCAAAAATTGGAACATTTTCCTGACGATGAATTTCGATGTTAAGGGTTGAAACAAATCACAGCCTGTTTCCCTTATCACCAGCTACCCAGGATGGAATCCGATCCCGATATTTAACCACGCTATCTCTTAAATCGAAGCTGCTTTTACCAGATACAGCCACCGGAAGGCACCCTCTGTATCCTTCTCCCTACTCTCTGCCATCAGCACGTAGCTCCCTACTCGGTCACGGTTAACGGTAGTAGTTACCTGCGTAGAGGTACGCAGCCCGTTAGCTGGTAGGCAAGCCAGCCTGTTTCGGTGGTAGGGGCTGCTTAGGGGTGGATATAACGTGCTCGTAGACCATGTGTAAAATTGGTAGCGCAGGCGCCCCGGGGCCGCCACCGCCACCTTCTCTTCATCCTTTCTTCCGTCGCGAGTTCCTGATGCTGCTCCGCGGCTCAGTCAGTGGTCGTCATCGGGATCGCTCTCTCCTAGTCGCGAGCATCAGCACGCATCCACTCGCAGCTAAACGTACACACGGTCGATTTCACCCCGTCGTTTCACCCTCGGCTACCGTATTCTACGTGTCATCTAGCCATTCGCTGTCAAAGCGTTTCCTCCATCGTTCGTCGATATCTCGCGATTATCTCGCGATATCTCACGGTCGATCGATCGATCCCGTCTAGTCGCGCCATCGCGTTCCGGCAACCCTGATCTCTCGATAGACAAGATTGCAAAGTAAAGCATCGCGAGTACAGCCGAGATACCTCTCGACTTCGAGTCGAACGTCAGCGAAGGCTCTCTGGATCGGTGACAGAGGTCGGCTTTTCACTCGGCGAGGTATCAAACGGAGTCAGTGGAACAATCGGTCTGGAGACCAGCGAAGAACGTTCCGAGGCTATCGATCAACGGCCAAGGATCCACTACGCCCTTCCAAGTGTATTACTCCGCGGAAGTTTTCTCATCCGAGATATTCGAGATTGTAGGAGGACAGAGTCTTCTTCGGAGAGTCGCAGGGATTAATCCATCAGACGAAAGTTTTTCTAATTAATCCTCGCTTTCGGCCATCCGTGGGAAGGGATCCGTTTTTCATCCGGGATATCGTCGGCTTCGACACCCGGCTTCTGCAGAGCAAGGGAGAGACCTGTTCCGCGAACTTTCGTCGTTAAGGCGCCGAGGGATCGCGCGAGGTCGGAGCGGAAGTCGCGATAGATCGCGTCGCGGGGCTTCGAGGATCGTCGAGGATTCGGCTTCTCGGGACCTGCACTTCTCTCCACGTGGGAGAAGCGTCATCGGCCTTGCTTCGACTTCTACACACTTCACGAACCTCTTCCAGACTTCTGCAACGTGGAGGTAAGCTCGATCGGTAGAACTGCTGCGAGAGAAAAATTCCTCTTAATCTCCTCGAGATCCTCGAAACGGGACTCTAGAGTCAGAAACACTCCTTCCTTGCTTCTCGAGCAATTTTTCGTAGCCGTGAATCATTTCTCCGAGAGACTGTCATTGGTAACATCGCTCGGATGACCGGTCCTCTCTGCTGGGCTAATATCCTTTTAATAAATCGGTGTCGAGTAGAGTCTGAGTGGTCAAAGGAATTCCTTCACTTTGGAATTCCATATCAGGGGCTCTTTATAATTTCATTTTGGTTTTTAACTGGTTGACAAAGACCAACGACGCGAGTTAGAAGAATAACAGCAACTCGATGATGAGTCGCTCCTTAGAAAATTCCGAAACGGAGTGAGGAAAAACAAAATATTATTCCAATGTAAAATTATTTATAAGCCTCGCAGTCCTCGTCATAGGTTGCATCGACGAGATCAGGTGAAAACAAAATGGTTCCCGGAAAGGCGTAAATTTTCCTCCGGTTCATCAAATTAATTCGATCGTTCCGACAGGAAGGAAGAAAAAACGGGTACGAAAATTTCTATTAGAGGAAGCGTAAACAAGGTAGACTAATTGCTCCGTGCAGTTATAATTAATTTCGCAACGGTACGTTTCGTGGATTTAACAAGCTGTCGCGTATACGTCGAAACGCGTCAGCCGAACGGAACAGGGGCACCGAATCGTCGAAGGGAGACGTTTTTCGCGTATTTTCCGAGCACCCTTCCCCCGTGACGATCGTTCCCATTGTCGTTCATCCTCCAGGAGGAAAATGAAACAGGAATCGATGCGGAGGGTTGATCCAGGATCGCAGACTACCCTGTCGGTGATCGTCAAGGATACCGGAAGAGGTCTGCTGCTCGCGCGAATAAATACGATTTCTGGTCGGGTTTCCGGGGGAAAACGGGGTATTTAATTAAAACCGGCCTCGTTACTCGCTGTTGCTCCTTGCAGAGGAAAAAAGGAACGAGAACTCCGTGCTGGAGTGGAGGTGAAAAAGAAACGGCGCGGGCGGAAGTTCGGAGTAGCCAACTGCGAATGAACCGAGGGATCCGACGCGGATTTTTCCTTGGCTCGGATTCCGGCTTTCCTCGTTCTTCCTTTGTTCTTCCTCGCGAGAAGAGAGGCCGATTCTATTCCCTCGATTATTCCTTTCGAGCTCGACATGTGTCCGGAACGAGCGTACCCGGTAGCCTAGTCGGACGAGCGAGAGGCTTTAGAGCGTGGCCGCAGGAAGAATGAGGACGGTAACGAAGGCCACCGGAAGCTGGCGAATCTAATAAAGACGTCGTCGCGCAGGACCGCTCGAAAAGCCTAAATGAAATTTTCCGTCGACCACCGCTTTCTTTCCGCGACGCTCGCTTCCTGAACAAGGACACGCCGAGTGGAGATGGGCTGCGGCCAAAGGGAGTCTGTTTCCAGACTTTGCGGGCTTTATTAAAGTTTATTAGGGCATGGACGCCGTGTGTCGGAACCTTTGCCTACGCCAGGGCTGTTTCGTGGGCGTGAGGGCGGAAGCGTGGGTGTTTGTGGAGTTATTGGTCGCTTCTTTCTATTCGTCTACTTTCCCCCGATTCCTTTTGCTTCATTTTTCCGCAGTCTTCGCATTCTTATTCTTCTTTCGACGGTGCGCGAGTTTCGCGCCGAGTTGCGGATTTACGCTAGTTGCAGGTACAGTGGATCGCGAAATTGAATTTCGTTGCGTAATATCGGTGGAGGCGAATCTTATTTTAAAAAGGTATTAAGTAATATCGGTGATTTTTATTTATGTTGGAAAATATTAGCACCAATTCTTGGTACGTCATTGGTAACGTCGTTAGTTACTGTGTACACTGTTTTAATGGCGGATGACTGTAGCCGTCTTTAGCAGACAGAGTGTTTGCCGTTGGATAATTGTGGTCTTGGTTAGTATGTAGAGTGTTAAGATGGACACATTTTCTGATGAATTATTAGCTTGTGCGAGTCTGGTATGTTAGTTGATGCAGCAGTATGATAAGTTTTTCCTTTTTAAATTCCTCTTTTCTCTTTACAATCTCTCTAATTATAGCTCACAACGACACGCAGCTCAGTTCACCAGAGTGAAAGAGTTCTATTATTTCGCTGTATTACGGTATACTACTGCAGATAATAATATGTTGGGCATATAACGAGATCTGTCAAATATTTCCTTGCCAATCCCTCAGGGATAGGTTCGCAATACCTATCGAAGTTTGCTGAATCAGGATGGTTAGATCATTATACACATGTTACGGATAATACGTATAATGCATATAACTATATCTATGGAATATTTTCTTTTTGAAGGGTGGGTTTGGAATACATTGAAATTGCTGAATCGACTATCCATCATATTGTATTTGCAAAATATTTTCTTTCTCAAGGGTGGGTTTGAAATACGCGAAGATTGCTGGATTAGGGTAGTTTTCATCGTGGAACCCGTTAAGAAAGAGAGAAATTTACTCCTAGGAGTTAAGTTCCGAATATTTCACGTGTCCAAGAAGCTGGAAAAATTAGGAAAAGTTGGTTCCATATATATATCGATCATATAATATTTGCAAAATATTTTTTTTATCAAGTGTGAATTTAAAATACGCGAAGATTGCTGGATTAGGGTAGTTTTCATCGTGGAACCCGTTAAGAAAGAGAGAAATTTACTCCTAGGAGTTAAGTTCCGAATATTTCACGTGTCCAAGAAGCTGGAAAAATTAGGAAAAGTTGGTTCCATATATATATCGATCATATAATATTTGCAAAATATTTTTTTCATCAAGGGTGGGTTTGAAATACGCAAAGATTGCTAGATTAGGATAGTTTTCTTCGTGGAACACGTTAAGGAAGAGAGAAATCTACTCCGAGGGGTAGATAGGAGAATAGTAATTCGAAGACTTTCTGCCATAAAGTCGACGATATTTTTAAAACGATAAATAAGAAATCGTATGCAAATTCGGACGTAGAATTATTTTACTTCGATATTCCACGCATCGTTGGGTAATTGTAAATTTGATATATTAATTAACATCCATCTTTGGAATCTGATTAAATGGCGATTGAGAGGCGCATTTCGAGTGCAAAGGGTTAAGTTCCGAATATTCCACCTGTCCAAGAAGCTGGAAAAATTAGGAAAAATTGGGAAAAATTGGGAGAAGTCGATTAAAAATTCGGTCACGTTTGAACCGAAAGCTGGACGCAGGTCGTGGTCACGAAGATCCCGAAATTTATCGCCGAGGAGCACGAATGTCCGCCATTGGTTCTCACACAACACTCGCGATCCGTTTTCATCCCCTCGTGCGTTCCGCGCGAAATAATTCCCGTCAGCTGTTCCCATCGCCATTTCGCAGATAATGCGTTCCGTCGTTTTTAATCCGCGTAATGACATTAAGGGATGAACGAAGGCTGGTCAGCGGCCCGGAGGCTAGCATTAAGCGTAAACGCGATTTAGGGGTGGGCGAAATACCGAATAACCTGTTGAGAAAGTTGTTGCAGCGTTACGCAAAATTCGAGCGCTAGCGCCATTCGCTCGGTGCACGTGCTATATACGTTCCATTATTGCATAAAGTCCCCGCACCCCCCTGCGTGTGTATACACGCAGCCAATATCCTTCCATAGCGGCAGGAAACTCGATTTGTCTCGCCGGATTTCCACTGTTCCGAAAGAGCCACCCTGTATCGGCCGCTCTGGGCCCTGCTCCTCAGCGCGAACAGCTTGTTACGCTTCGTGATAAAGACGTTGTTTCCCTGGCAAAGGGTTCATCGAAAGCGTTTGCCGCCTGTGTTTCTTGTAACCCGAGTGATTTGAATATTTCCGGAAGGGATGCTTCTGGAAGTTATTCGAGGATTTGGGAAGAATCGTGTAGGTGATTATGAAAAACGTGCGAGTTGATGTCTTCTTTCGAAATATATGAAGTTTCAACCCTTACGTGTAACTTAGGGTAAGGGTATATACATTTCGTACGTAACATCGATGAGATACAAAAATAAATTAGAAAAAGGAGAAAAAGAAAAAGTCATGATGGGGAGGGGGAATTTGAAAATAGAATTTTATTTAAAAGAATAAAAAAAAAATTTTTTTAGAATATAATTAATTAAAAAATTATTATTAAATGGGGGTATATTATTATGGGGATCAGAGCGTGGGTGGAATGGATAATAGTCATCGTCTAGCCTAAAGAGTCCAGCCAATGACCACTGACCACCCTTTCTCATCGTCGATCCCCCCATGCGACGAAAATTTAGATGTTTCCACTTCGAAGTCAAAATGACAAATGACTTCACCAGTGTCGAGGGGCCCCTTATATAGTCGCCGATCGGTCGAAGATCGATGGAAATTTCTGATTTCATTATTATTTTTCCGCTCAAATAGCCAATAATTCATTAATTTTTTAATTTTTATTATAAGTATACATGGTGAACAATTTGTTATTAACAATCTTATTGTAATTTGTCATTAACAATCAGGCCAATAATTTATAAACATTTTCACTTTTATTATAAATTTACGTCGTGAACAATTTGTTAGTAATAATAAATTTTATAATTTATGCATGTTTTATGAACTGAAACTGCATTCACACTTTTATAGGATAAATTTCTATGACAAGTGTATCTGTGCCAAAATATTTTTATTCCTTCTATACTTTTGGCTAAAAAGAAGTATTACTCGAAAAGTAGAAACGTTAGAAGAGCAATTCTCGTCTTAAAAATTGGGAGTTTATTTGCTGCAAAGTGTAATCCAAGTAGTAGGATAAAGATAAACAGATTATTATCAAAATATTAACATAAATTCCGTGGTATTGTTAATAACTACAGAGAACAAGAAATTCGAAACCAGCCATTTTGGAAATCAATAATAATTGTCACGAATGTGTTATTACCAATACAGCAATAAAACATATATTTATGCGTGGATAAAATAAAATATGGTTTCAAAAATCACATATTATAAATAATTTAATTATACATATTTATTATATACGTGTATAATATTTACGATCTTATATACACACATGGGTGTGTCACTCTTATGTCACTCGACATGTTATGGAGCGTTAATGGATTCCGTGTAGACTCGTAATTAACGACGAGGAGCGATCGATTATCGATTAAAGTAGAACATAATCGCGGATCGAAAATCACTCGCGAGGATTCGATCACGAATTTTCATGGATGTCGATGAAATTCTAGATTTCGATGACTCGGTTGTATCGAGGGTCGTGGATGTTTCATATTGTTTATGAAAGGTCTGGACCTGGCCCGTGTCAACGATGTTCACGTGTCATCGAATTCGTTGCGCATTTATTCGAGTGCTTCGTGGTCGCTGCACGCACTCCATCTACACTCCATATTGTCCCGTTTGATTGACAAACGATGTTCGATTCAGAATTTCGATCCATTCGTTTCCGGATTAATTTCCCTCGAAATTCCCGCGCGCGAATTCGCCAAATCCCCAATAAAATTAGTATACCCTATTCGCGTCGCATCCTCGCGAATTTTGAAAGATGATCGAGAATTTTCTTCGAAATTTAACCACTTGCGCTGGAAAGACGTGTCACGCACGTCGTAATGCTTTTGTCACAGAATCGCCAACGACGTGGTATACACGTCGTTAGGCATTTGTCACAGAAACACTGGACCGTTCTGGCACACGCGCCAGTGAATTTCTTGCCACCGCAAGAGGTTAACATAACGTAAACCGATTTCCCATTAACCCTTTCGCTACTACGGGTGACTATAGTCACCGATCACGAGACTATCTACACGCGACGAGTGACTATAGTCACCGGCCACAAAAATTGAGTAAAATCTTAAAACAAGTGCTACCGTTTCTCTTAGTTCTCTTGACCAGGAATTGCTAGCTCTATTGCAATTCTTCAGTTTTTCTTTTCTGTTTTTCTTCAAAAAATTGATGTCAAAAGATCGAATGCTAAAGACTGCACGATCGTAATGTTTCATTCCATCTTTGACACGTCGCTTCGTTCTACGGGAGAGGCTTCACGACGACGTGCGCCATATTGAAAGGGTTAAAATTACCACAGGAACGAACAGAATAGGTCGTTCAATGCCGTTGTATAAAATAAACATGGCGCGGATCACGTGGTTCATCGATTTCGTTTATTAATTGAAATATCGCGCGTGTCGCGCCGTGTGTCGCAAATTGAAACGATATTTTTATCTTCAAAAACTCTGTTCTCTGTTCTCGAACGCGAATTTCGTGGAAAAATGGCGGACTTTCCAGAAACGTCGTTTCGATGATAATTCCCTCCTCGATCGATAATTTCTTTTCTAAATTCCGCCTTTCGACTTCGCTGATGATAATCTCGTGCCGGCCGAGTAAGATGGTAGTTTGGAAGGAGGAGGGAGTGGAAAAAGAGGAGAAAAGTGGAGAAAAGTGGAGAAAAATGAAAGGAAACAGACATCGTTGCGCGGAATAACAAGGCGCGCGAAAACTGTACTATGTTCCGGTAACCGGAAGTGCCATCAAAGTTTTTCGATCAGGGAACCACGGCTGTTCTTAACCACGACTTAATGTCCCATGAAACGCGAGTCGCGGGATTAAAACAGGACCACGTCGAATTTTACACGACGTCGCGTTATCCGGCGCTATTTCGCGCCGGAAGCTTCGTTATTTCTTCGCGACGTCGCGCGATAAAAACCGGCATGGCCGCCACTGTGCTCGGCAAAAACCGCCCTTTCTGTGAACTTCGCCCGGTGATTTACGATTCGCGCGCGGATTCCAGCTGCCGGCCACGCTGACACGTTCAAGTGATATAATATCGCGCTGCAATTTGTTGCATTTTTACTCGCGAGGTTAAACGGGGTAAGTGGCCGCGTTGCGGCAGGATTTTTCCCGAAATTCCCTGCCTGTGATCGCGAAACTTTTTTCCCCAGTACTTGAGCTGCAATGGATTTGTCGACTCTGAATGGTGAGTCGAGAAATTAAATAACGTAACGTCGTGCTGTATTTTGTTGCATTTGCATTCATAAGATTAAGAGAGTAAGTTACTAGTGTTTTATCGAAGAGAGGAATTTATGGCTCGTTGCGTCCATTTTGTTATCCCCAGGCTATTTTTCTTGGACTTCAGATGGACTTGACGTTGCTCTAGTTTCTCTAATAGCGTTAGAATTAGAATTAAAATTTCACTCTCGACAGATTTTGTATTAAGGGTATTAATTTTACGACTGTCTTAGACACTAATTACAAAGTGTCACAATCACGTATGATTCTGGGTTTCTATAATAGTTAACAATATTATTATGCAGTAGAGCATCTTCTAGAGGATTTTACTCCTTTTTCTAACCAAAATTCGCGTCACGAGAGTCCAAGAGTGTACACTGTTCAGACATCGTCTTCTAAGAATTAGACATTAAGAAAAGCTAGGTTCGAGTTGACACAATGCATCAGATAGTTATATAAAAATTTAGATCCAAAGAGTATACCTTAAAAGTGGCTTGATTGGAACCTCGAGGTCCTAAATTGACAATGTCCAACAGCACCGTCCCCAAGATGCATGTACTCTGATACTGACAGTTCCAATTATGTCAGATGCGCTATAATTCTCCAGGGAAGGGTCACATAACCTGACTGCTAGGTCCGTGTAACCTGGTCCATGAAATTTCCAAGCCTTTAACTTTAATTTTATCCAATCTAACAAAGATCCTGAGATTCAGATCCAAGAACCTGCTGCTGGGTTATCTGCAGCGTTTACACCCTGCACAGTGCCCATAAACTCCTCGAGTCTTTCCATTTTCTTGTATACCTCGGTATACCTTAACTGTGCAGACGAAGTTTGCTCTTGATACCGGACAACAACGTTGCAACGTTCCTTAGACGTCTAGTCTGCGAAGCTGGTAGCTCTATGCTTCCCTTTTTATTCTCCACACGATTCCTGTAAGCTCGTTTCTCCCGGTTAATGACAAGAGACGTTTCCACGGCGAATAACAGGGAAGATTGGAACGTGTGCACAGAGTTAGGAAGCAAATAGAGGCAGAAGGGCAGATGCAACGGCATCAAAGGATTCGAATCCTCGTTCCTTCGCCACCCATGGCAGGAGGCGCAGGGGTGCGAAAGGGGAAGAAAGATAGCGAGTGTAGGGAAGGACTTAGAAGGGACGAGGGGAATTAATAGAGAAAGCGTGAAATGAAAGAGCGGGAAAGTTGGACGCCAAGTTCTTGCGATTTCATCGCTCGCAGCGGAAAGAAATTCGAATCGGAGTGGGCTTCGAAGCAAGAGATAAGACAGTCTTGATAACGAGGCTGGAACCCCGACGAAGGAAACGCGATTGTGCCGTTCGTTTCCTGTGAACCAATTTCCAAATCGCGATTCCTCTTATTCGAATCTTACTCCAATCTGCTTCTGAACACGCAGCTTTGTCTTCCAAACGAGTTCTTGGGATCTTTCGCTCGCGATGATTTAGCGGGACCATTTCCTCTGTCGTGTCTAGAAATACTCGGTATTCGAAGCGATTGGATAACATTTCGTCTCTAGAGGAAAATTTGAGATGAACACGAAATTTCGATTAGACGCGTTCTATCCAAAATCTTTTCCTGAGATGAACGTACTGTCTACTCCGAGACGAGTTCATTTACCTATGGTCTATCTTGGTCTTTCAACGTTACTCAACGTCGTGTTGATCACGTTTAAAGTCTCCTCTCGCTCAGAGAAAGCTTCTTATCTTATCGCATTACGATACTGCGTTTTAATTATATCTCTGTTGCACAGTAAAGATGATACAATATCGCACGATATGGTTGCAACTGCGAGCTAAAACTGACCTAAATGAAACCGAATTAAACTTAACTCTGGAACTACCAAAGAAGTTAAAATGATTTTTCGTGTTTTCAATTGCTGACGATATACTTGTTTCTGAAAAAATTAACGTTAACTTTTTAAATTTTTATCTAGATAGAAATTTACCATTGATATTTTAGATTAATCGAAATTGTAACGAAAAATGGTCGCGTATTTGTAGACGAAAAATTACTATAACTAATTTCCAGGCAGTTTAACAGGAGTTAGGATTCAGCTCCGTTTACCCGGGGGCCTAAAAACCATTCGAATCCTTCCGAAATGTCCTTCCTGTCAGGATTCACTCGACTAGTAGTATAGTTGAATGCACGAGCGTGTCGTGGTAACCGAAAGTCGACAATTCGAACCGTCTATTTCGATATTCCTTTCGAAATGCAGCTCCCAATGTGGACTCCTCTGCACACGTGTACCATGGGAATCGGATCCGTCGTTGCTATGTGAATCTGACTGCACGTTAAAACGTGCACGCTGCAAAGCCTTAGTCCAAATATTAGTCGAAACGGTATTGCCTGGTCCCTAAGTAGCATTTATGTTCTCGTTATCCAAACACCGACGGTTTCGACGGTTACGAGAGATAGAATCCGCGTGCAATCGAGATTCCCTGTCCCGATAACGCGGACAGCACGGGAATATCTGTCGGTTTCGTTTCTGTACGCGTTTCGCTGATATGAAAACAAAAAAAAGGAAAAAAAAAAACGAGAGAGAGGGAGAGAAAAGGGAGAAAAGAATGGAATGGCATTGTCAATCAGCCGATACCTGACGCGCAGCTCGGAATGCAAACCGACTACTGCGCTCGAATAAAAACGTAAATATGCCCCAGAGTTTTCGCGAATGGCATTGCTAGAGATATGAGTCCGCGAAGGCTGATATCGCTGACGTTTAGCGATTTTACGTGTAATTATTCGTAAATATTAAGACCGTTTTCTACCGATGAATCCATTTCCAAATTCGACGAGAAACGAAGATCAGTTTATGGGAACGACCAGTGGAACAAGAGAGTGGCAATTTTTTTCGCAGCGAATTGATACGTAGATTGGTTCCGAGAGCGAAATTGGTAGGCCGTTCGATCCGAAGCTATAGCCAGCGTCAGATATTCCTCTCTGCGAAGCCCACTACCCCCACTCCAAACCGTACCCAAACATTCCTTTCTCTTTCGCCGTGCAACTCGTCGCGCGCGACGAATCAAGGAGCCTCGAGTCACCGACCAGACCCGACCACGCCCGAATCGAACCGAAATCCTTAATACAAGGAGTGGAGTGGGGGTAGCCGGTCCACGCGAGTCTCCGGCAGTCACACTTGAACCGCGGTCGCGAGAGGTCACCGATCCAAACGTTTCCTAAGCCTAACGTTAAACCACGTGTACCGGCATCGGAGAACGATCTCGAACGCGATCCTAAGATCATAGTGATCGTACATAGCGAGTCAAGTGTCTCTGCGTCCCACCGGACTCGCAGTCCTCTTGGCACAAAAGAACACCCCCGTAATACACGCCTATTCCGGACTAAGCCTCGCAAGTTGGAACGCAAACTCCAACGACGTGACACGGAAAAGTCAAAGTCCCTGTGAGACTTGTCTCGCTGGGAGAAAAGAAGGAGTAAACGTTTGTGGGAAAAGAGGAAGCGGATTGTTCGCGTGTTTCCTGCCGCGGGCCACGTCTCCAGCCACCCTCCGCGTCTCGTTGTGTTTTCTTTCCTCCCCGGAACCTTAACGAGGGGACTACGGGGTTGTTCTCTGTCCGTAGCGGCGCAAGGAACGAGGTAGAATCGCGGTCGAGAGCGTCCACGTGGTTGAGACGGCGAGCCTCGGGAGCAGCGCCGGCGGCGTCGGCGGCGTCGGCAGCGACGTGGCAGGCAGCGAGGCAGGAACAGGCGGCGGCGGGGGTGGAATTCCACCTGGGCTACCCTTCCAGGTGGGCTATCGGGAAGCCGGCCAAGAGTACACGCTCTACCTTCTCGCAGCCCGCGAGCAGGACCGCTCCGAGTGGATCCGTGCCATCCGTGCTGGTGAGTTCTTTCTTTATTTTCTTCTATCGTTTTTCTTCCATCCTCGCCTTTCTTTTATTTTTCTCTCTTCGCTTTTCTTTCCCACCTCCTGTCTCTCCCGTTCCCAAACGCGGTCAAATTTCCAACGCGTCGCTCCCTGTCTCTCGCCAGACGTGTTCACGTTGGATACGCGATTCGTATACCTTGAATATATGTACATATATATCTTTTTCCTTTCGTGAACCTGCACCGACGAATAGCCCGTGTTACGAAAGGCGTTGCCGTGGCCGAAGGTTAAGGTAAACGAACTCGAGGCTCGCGCCTGTGTGTGTGTGTGTGTGTATGTGTGTGCGTAGATGTGCGAGGTTTGGCAATGTTTGGAATCCAAGCGCGGACGACGCGAGTTCCAAGAATGGTAGGTTACGAGCAAGGTGTGTGTTTGCGGATGTAGATTGCTCCATTTGTTTTCGTTCTGGACCTACGAGAATGGTAAACACTGGCAGCTCGTAGTGTTTAAGCGACACGAGCGACACGATGAGTGTCAAGATTGACAAGCTCTTTTGTTTAGACTGAAAATCATTCACCGTTTTAACTCCTTTCAGCACGATACAGGGTAAGAGGTACTTGACTCCATCTTTGGTGCTCTATTTATGACACAGTAGTAGGATAAGTTAAGTAATTTACCCCTGTCTAATTTGCTTTATTCGTCGCAAAATGCCACATAATTCTATTTGCGCGATAAGTAAAAATCTCGCGACCGATCAGGCCCAGAGATTAGTACCAATCAGACCCACGTCCCCTCTGATAGACTCCTGAGCTCTAGACGGTAGCTCGATCTCGCTTCGTCGGTGACACAGAAATTCCTGGTATCCACCGATATGCTTTCTCCATTTCTGGCGCAGCAGCGTTGCTTATTTTCACGATAATAAGTCGCACTCCTTCAACCTGGCCACTCGAATCGTCGTTAGTATATTTTAATCGGCCGGGCCACTGCAATTAGCCTTGCATTCGCGCAGCTCGTTAGAGGATCCTTTCTCCAACCGAGTCACGATTCGCGGGATACAATAAAGGGCGAACGCTTAGAATATATTTAGGCAAACTGCAAATTGAAGTCGCGGGTCGAGGAGTTTTCTTTGCGCTCGTTGTCTCGCGATAATAAGCGTGTGTCCCAGATAACGGAGATGCTCGGTTTTTCTTAATAGGTGCCCCAGCCGGAGGAACGTCGTTAAGCATTGTAATTCATTTCGAGCCGTAAATCTGAAGCAGTTTCGTTCACTCTCGGGGCTTATGCTCGTTCCTCGAGGCCACTGTTCCTTAAGCCAGCGTTCATTAAAACCACTTTGAAATTGCTTCTCTTCTTTCCCGTGGAAAAGATACAACGCCGTGAAAAATTCCCCCTCTTTCCGAACCCTTCGCCGCAATTCTCACATCGTAATTATCGAAGCGGTAGATTCCTCGGGTAATCGCGACATCTATGTAAAACAGAGTGAAGCGTGTAATTAGCTAGGTGCCGCACGAGCAGAGTACAAGTCGTCATTCTTTCGGCAGTCGAACCGTGTGGACGGTCGAATTATATATTTTAATCTAGGTTAAACCAAGAACAGGTTCCTCATTTTCACTTGCTATATTTCAACGGTAACTAACCTTGGTAGATTCCATCATTCGCAGTAGTATAACTCGGTGGTTATCGTTTCCATTCGATGCTTCACGGTTGAAAGACTGCCGTGCCTAGTTCCAAATCGACTGCGAGCGCCATCTGCGCGTCAGCGGCGGCGGCCGCCATTTTCCTTGCCTTTAATCGCTGCCATCTTGATCGAATTAGCTCGCTGCGTGCCGCTTTGTCTGCATTAACTCTCTTTCCCCGTCTCTCCCTCTCTTTGTGCTTTGACTGGTCGAAAGAACAGACGATCTTTTTGAGAACGCGATCCCGCTCAAAGCGTTCCCTGTTCAAGCGAAATAATCCAATTCATTACGACTGATTAAAGGAGAATCGAGATGGCGCGTCATCTTTGTCACGATTGCGAATGTTTCCTCGGGATTCCGTGGATATTATACCGATTTGTACCGTGACTGGATGCGCGTGTTAATTGCATATGCGCATCGTGTATGCACGCGGGGTAATGCGTGTAATAGTAATCTAGAATCATCAGTTTCAATCGTGCAAACATGGATGAGTTTCGCGTAAACAAGGCATCATTATCGTGCTCTTCGCGAGGATTTACCGTGAATTTGTACATCGAGATACTGTCGATAACTCGTCATCTGGTTTGTTTCAGTCAAGTATCGCGTAAACGCGATCGCGATGTTCTCGAATTTCTGGATAACGAATAACATGTTACGATGAAATCGTTATTAATGTAATCCCCGTGGAAATGATTATCGTACGAACGGATGGATTGCGAGATCTAGGATAAATTGATTTCGTCAAAGGAAAGAATAGCTTGTCGAGGTTAATTCGGTTAAATTAAATCTGACGACTGGTCGGATGGAATATTTAATATTTCGCGTTTCTTTTGCAGCGGTTTACGTGTGTCGTGATCGCGGTGGAACGCAAAAATTGCTCGTGTCGCGTGTACTTTTCGCGAATAAATATTTCGCGGGTTTAGTGCGGTCGCTATCATGGATGGAACAAAAAAGATTGCGAATAACTAATGTTTCGACTGGTTATTTTACGTATCACACGACTGGTAGAAATTGGCCATATGTCGGTCCAGTGGTCGATGATAAATATTTTGGCATAGATACACGTATGTTTGCAAAGTGTTAATTTTTCGATGGACATCTTCCTCGGATCAAAAATTCACGGATATAAATAATCAAGTAGCGACCGTTTATACCGTTGCACGAATAATTGATTTAATCGACTTCAAAAATTATTCTACTATCTTTAAAATTAATTACGAATGTTTTCACGTATAAGTACTAGTAAATTTAACGGTGTGCATCGTCGAGTCCTGTGCAAGGAAAATTGCATGAGAAATATAGTTGATCGCGAGATTCTTCGAAGATCTCACAATTAACTGAGTTCCAACTTTGTCTAATTTTCACCATAGGATCTAACGATCTTCGAGTTTAGTTCCGAATGGAGATAATTTGTGGACAGCTGTCGATAACTACTAGCTCTCCGAGCGAATAGATATCGCTTCGAAATACTAGTTTCATCCATAATTATGAGTCAAACTCTTCAATAACGAATCCCATGTAATTCTCAAACTCCAACAGAGCGTGAAAGTTTCTTTGGAATTAATTTCCCAATCCAATTCAAATATTCCAATTTCAAATAATATTTTCTCGAAATTGATGCTGGTTCCATTAAGTTTCATGGATATGAATTCTAGGAACGTGAATATATCGTCAATTCCTGGAAGTTAGTGTTTGTTCGTCCATCTTAATGAAGGACTCATGATTTTTCCACGATTGCACTATTAATCCCAATTTCGTCTAATCTCCATCGGTTCCAGTGGTCCCTGGATTCCTCCGAATGGACCAACCTTTATCTCTGCACGCTCAGTGGTCGTGAATGTGGCAAAGTAACAACGACGAATCGAGTTTTCCATCATACTCTCTGAGGTGTGATTTATCGTAACGATTCACGGTTTTATCAGGAAAATAGCAAATAATGTTCGATCATTTTTAGTGCCCAATTTTCTGAATATTTTAAAGCAGGTTTCCAATGTAACCAATTATAGATGAGAGTTCTTTTATAAGAGATTTTATTTTATGACTAAAATTTGATATCTTTATTAAGAATGGTGGGTAGAACCTGAATGAAATTGGTTTTAAAGAATTTCGATAGAATTTCCAAGTTGCATCTTTCCAATTCCTTGGTAGAGCTATCTGTGATTGCGAACACTTACCATTTCGACCTTCCATCTTGCAATCGGTGCAGCTCTGGAATTTTCTAGGGATATCTGGTGTCCTAAGTGGGCACAATTAGTTATTAGTGTTATTAGTAATTAGCATTAGTGTGATTCAAAATTATCAAGCACGATGTTGGTAAAAATATTTCGTTTCACATAATATCCAAAAATATTTCCTCGTCAATCCGTTTCTTTGCGTTTCTTGACAGACGCCATTTTAAGTTTCGTAAACCGATGCGAATGGTAGGAAAAGTAGAAAATTCCGCGAGAAATCTCGGTTTGTTTAAGATATTCTGCATGGAAATAAATGGTGGAATTTTCACAGAAACGATGCGAACGTAAGCAAATATTTCTCGCTTCTCCATCGGCCTATGAAGTTTCATCAAAATCGATGCGCAACACTTCATACGCTCCCTTTGTGAGCTTCGGGGCTTTAGGTAGCTACTCGCTCCTCTATTTTCGATATCATCGCACGCTGCAACGAATTGCATGCAGTGATCTACACCGTACAAAGCCCCGTGTAACTTGCTACGGAATAACGAAAAAGGAAAAAATAACCAATGATAATGACACCCGCACCTGGCTCCCTCGCGCGTTTCCCGTTCGATAACGTTTGATCGACTTCGCGAGTTTCGCGGCTACGTGCATCGATTTTAGCAATTCTAACAGTGACTATGCAATTTTGCATTTGAAATTCCAAGTCGAGGAATGTGCCGCGAATCACAGAAGTATTCAGGTATTCTTATGAAAGTGGTTCCAGTCATACATGTGTCGTTTTGAAGTGTCAGAAGTTTGGCATTGGGAAGAATTAAAAGTTAATTTATAACAAATACAACTTAGACTTTACGGTTGTTAGATATAAAGACAGCTGTTTGGAAATTTATTGTAAAATGTATAATAGTATATTAACACTTTCACGAGTTAGGAGTCTCAACAGTCTTAAGACGATTTTCCACGTAACTCACTAGCGCCACCACGGCTCGTATCTGCGATAAATGTTCATCGTACATACTGTATATATCATTGAATTATTTTCTAATTTCATTAATGTATATTTACTCATCGCACTCGTAAAAGGGTTAAAGGGTTCTTAAATCAAAAAGCTTTCGTGATTAGGCGTACATATTATTGGAATTCTTTTATCACGGTAATTTCTAAAGTTAAGATTGATTAGAGTCATGAATATTATAATTCCTACACGTGATAAATTTCTGTGAGACAGGTACTTTCGTGACATTAATTCTGCGATTTATTACGATTTATTTTAATTCCTGCTTACGTTGGATCGTATATTTATTTTGCATATCGATCGAAAGCTTAGTTCGACAAGGATTTCGAAATATGTATCATGAAAGATTAGCGATTACTCGAAGTAGAACTCGTAACTTTAAATTTGAAGACTATTTCGCATACGAGGCAAGATAATTCGCTGAAATAATTCGCGAAATAAACGTATGCTTTTCTAGGCTATCTTCTCTAACCTATCGCAATTCTCGTGTTTCGTAAAACGTGTTTTATTAACGGCAATTCCGAGTGCACGAGTCAACATTGCACACGGTGACGTAAGGAATTGTGCTAGTTGGTCGCGTGGAAAGTTTCCGATAGAGTTACGCTACAAAGCACGAAGTTCCGGCGGGTTCTCAGCTTTTGTCTATGATACATGGTGCTCGAACAGCCGTTCATCAACTTCGAAGACGTATTCGGGTTACGATTTAACTATCCCCAGCCCGGAACTCGTCTATTCTTTAAGCCAATAAACGGTTTCCTTGACAGAAATGAGACTGGACCTACGTGTCATCCACGGAGCTGCAGTAAAAACTGACTGCTTAACATAGGTTCCCGGAGGAAATCAAATCTCGAAGAGAAGATAATACTCTCTTTCGACGATGTGTACGTAAGTGATTTTCTCCGGATTGGTTGGAAGATAAGAAGACGTGGAATTGATAGAGCTATTCCGAAGCTAATGGTTACTCTGTTTTAATTCTACGTACTTGAATTTTGACGGACAGATATTACTGTCTTTTGCTGAATTCGTCCTTTTTGTTTCAATCTTAGTGCATATAGCCTGGTAATTTTAACCCTTTCACGATGCGGTGTTGCGTCAGCCTTAAGATGATTTTTCACTTAACTCACTAGCGCCACCATGGCACGTATCTACGATAAATGTGGAATTATTTTATAATTAATTTGGTAGACTGGCTAATGAGTAGAAAAAGATTTTAGCAATAGATAGTATAGTATAATATTTCTTTTGTAAGATGCACTGTTCTTAGTTGGGATTATATATTATAGCTCGAATTGGTCAATATATAGTTATAGTACACCTACTCAAAGTATCGATATTATTTCTTCATTAATCCAATATTCTTAGTGTATTTCTTCGCGAAATTTAAAATACAGGATTCTAAATTTGCATATCAATTATAGATAAATAATCGTCATAAAATTATCTTAGTTTAACTTTCATTCATTTGATTTAACAGTAAACCATGGAATCTAAAATTAGCATCCTCTGTACAAACCTAGTTCATTTCCATTCAGTATAGTAATTAACTGATTAACCTCCTAAAATAATAAAAACCAAAATTGACCAATGCTAAAACAATTTTAATTTCTTTGGTGATCCCAACAGGCTCTTTAATCCTAAGATGTTAATTTATACAGAAAATTAAATACAGAAATGTACAGCGAAAAACATCCAGTTAGAATCATCGCGAAGTCCTCATTCTCCATTCGACCATAACCATTAACATCCTAATTTCCATTGAATGGGGACCACTCCCGCGGCTTCGGATCAAACGTCGCTTAAATCTAATACCCAGCATGGTGCACCTTTCATCGCAGGCTCACGAGAAATTAGTCGCTCGCGGCATGCCTGTTCCTAATTATTTCACAATTGTCAAGATCAAAGAATCTCTGCCGTGCAAATTGAGCAATTTGCATCGAACATCGTTCACGTTCGCGTCAAAGCGCCTCTTATCCTCCGGTTTGTCCTCGACACGATCTGGAACTCGGTCTTCGAGACACGTCGCGGCGTTCCCGATCTAGGCTGGAAAATATGTCGAGCAAACTCGACGGGGGGTGCCAGTTTTTCGTTTTGCAAACGTGATTTACGGTCAGAACGCTACGTCAGAAATCATGAGAGTCGATCTAGGATATCGGCGACGTATCTCGATTCCGGGCTTGATTGATTCGTCGCCGGGATGGCCGAACTTTTAACGAGTTTTCGAAGAATCCTGTCGAACCGGCAGAGAGAGCTCGTTATTATTCGCGGTAAGGCCACGAGAAATCCGCTTTTTCGACATCCATGAAACTTATTTCGCCCCGCGGAAGATCCGATCGATTCCGTGAAAGATGGCCGGCTATCGCGAATTTCCGTCTCTTAGGGACATCCCATTCTTCGAGTATGCAAAAATTTCCGCCATTTCTGCCAATTTCGTGTTTCCCTGGTAAATGAAATTTCTGCTTTCACCATCTCTTTCCTCGTTTCTTTCCATATTTTTCATTTCTCATTTCGAGAATTTTCGCGAATTATTTTCGCATAGAATTCGTCCGATTTTTAATCTTCGTGTATAAATCGTAAAAATTTTGTCTTAATTTTAAACTCTTCCGACGCAGGATCAATTTTCACGAAGTAAGGATTGGAATTTTCTGAACGTCTTGGCAGAATTAAGAATTCTTTGCCTTTTGCTTATTTTATGTAAGCGGGTTTTCCGCTCGCTTGCTTTTTCGTGGTTCTAAGACGAAGTTCTCTTCATCTTGCCTTCGGAAATGTTTCTGCAGCGACATCGGTTCTCGTGAGTCGGTGTCTTGGATTATTTTAATGTCACTTTGTAAGTATTAAATCTGATTTTGATGGGTCTGTCTGTGAACTTTGAGATAAAATTTTCTTAATCTTGCCGGCGAAGCTCTTCAGCGTGGAATAAATTTTCGTGGGACAGGATTACCAAGAGTTAAGAATGTCTTTGGATTTTCCTCTGTTTCTTCGTCATGGTTCTTAAATGAAATTCTCTCTGCAGCCAGCAACTATCTCTGCAGCCAGCAACTATCTCTGCAGCCGAAATTTATTTTTTTTTCACTTTTTAAAATCTGACCGTAGTCATCATTGAGCATTCACGATATTTATTGGTTAAAATATCACATTAATTAACGACCCTGTTAATTCGATTGCCTCTCTTATCCGATTGCGATTTAATTATTCCGACGTGTATTTGTTCATAATTCATTGCATATTAATTTAAAACAGTTTAAAAATGTAGATCGCGTATCGATCAACTATGGCGGCTGAACACAGCGGCCATATTGTCAGCCAACTCGGTCGTAAAGAAAGGTTTTATCCTAGCTCCATCGAAATTCGTTATTTTTGTATTTTATACAATTTTTAACGCCTATTTCGACGTTCGATTTCGAAATTCGTTACAATTCCGATAATATGGCGAAATCATGAGCATATAAACGTCATTCGGCAATCATCGCGCGCCATATTTGCATGCATCGAGAACCGATATTAAATTCGAACAGTCGAAGAATAAATTGCTGTAATATATTAACCACAGATCGTTTTTCGAATTATTTTCTTTATTTTCATCGTATCAAGATTGATATTAATCCTAACGAATCGAATTATTTTTCGAAAATCGATCAAAAATTCCCGCACTTCGTTATTCTCGATTTAGTAATAAATTATGGTGTCGGTATCTGTAATATATTAACCACAGATCGTTTTTCGAATTATTTTCTTTATTTTCATCGTATCAAGATTGATATTAATCCTAACGAATCGAATTATTTTTCGAAAATCGATCAAAAATTCCCGCACTTCGTTATTCTCGATTTAGTAATAAATTATGGTGTCGGTATCTGTAATATATTAACCACAGATCGTTTTTCGAATTATTTTCTTTATTTTCATCGTATCAAGATTGATATTAATCCTAACGAATCGAATTATTTTTCGAAAATCGATCAAAAATTCCCGCACTTCGTTATTCTCGATTTAGTAATAAATTATGGTGTCGGTATCTGTAATATATTAACCACAGATCGTTTTTCGAATTATTTTCTTTATTTTCATCGTATCAAAATTGATATTAATCCTAACGAATCGAATTATTTTTCGAAAATCGATCAAAAATTCCCGCACTTCGTTATTCTCGATTTAGTAATAAATTATGGTGTGGGTATCGTATTGAGAGTCGCAAAGAAATGGATATTTCGCGAAATTGGAATGCACATTTTGCATGAACTCGGTGAATAAAGCAGGGCTGGGTTAACACGGGTATAGTGATTAATTGGTCGAATTCGAACAGTTAATGAATTAATTACGGTAATATATTAACCACGGTCCTTCTCCCAATTAATTTCCTTCGTCTTTATCGTGTTACAGGTATAGTGGTATTATTAAATTCGCACAGTGGATGGAAAAATGACCGCCATGTATTAACCATAGTCGTTTTTTCAATTTCCTCCGCTTTTATCCCATCACAGGAGTAATTATAGCGTAACTCTGCTAAATCCAAAGCACACCGGATTATCGGGATTTTGTTCTCCTTTCCTTTTTAATCTCCCTTAATAGTCCCTGTCTCGACTGTGGAACATTCGGCCATTTTTTTCGGCAGTTGAAACGATCCGTGTGTTCTCGAACAATAGCTCTCGAGGTTTCTTGTCGAACGTTGCGACATTTGGGTTCGTCGTTCGATTTAATCATTCGCAAGTTCTTCGTACCTGCACGTTGTCCGATTCATCGAGTGCAAAACCGGGTACAGCTCCTGTCTCTGTTAATTCGCAGTACTAGGAGGTCGAATTAGAATTTCGCAAATCGTCCCTCGCGAATATTCCCTAAATTCGTGGATCCAAATTCGAGGGTCGTTCGAGCAGATAGTCCTGTTGCAAAAAGGACAGACCAACGGATGGAGGAATGCAATATCACCTTGGCAGAGATAGGTTTTTTCCGGATTCGCGTTTCGTTCTTACTGTCAGCGCGAACGAACCGATATTTGTCAATTTGCCCGGATACGTTCGATTGGATCCCCTTTTTTCGAGACGCTGAGAAACCTGCCGCGGAAAAAGGTTATGCGGATTGTAAATAGCCGGAATCGGTGTTTGAGCACTGGCCAGTTATTGGGTTCATATGTCTCTCGATTGTATTGGCTGCTTCCGAGAAAAACGGTTCCAGGTGTGTCGAGATATGTAATTCTGAATGGGAAATATCTTTCGCCGACTATGCATTTGCAAATACTCTTTTTGGTTGAATCGTCGAAGCTTGGAGCTTGGAAAAATATTTAAAAAGTACGAAGTAAGGAAATATTTAATAAAAGCTGGCATTAGCTTTTATGAGTTCGTATGTCTTTTGAATAAAAGGGCTTGAGGTGTGCTGTAATTTCTAGTTTTAGGTAGCAATTCTTTCGCCAATGGTACCTTCGAAAATATTTTTCTACGTATCCAAATGTTTGCTGAACAATTGTCAAGTGGTATAGCTTGGAAAAATATTTCAAAAAGGACGAAATAAGGAAAAATTTTTAAAAACTGGCAATAACTTTTATGGGTTTATTTGTCTTCCGAATAAAAGGGTTTGAGGTAAGCTGTAATTTGCAATTTTAGGTTGGAAATCATTTTGTAATGGTACTTTTCAAAATATTTTTCCGTGTATCCAAATGTTTGCTGAACAATCGTCAAGCTTGGAAAAATATTTAAAAAGTACGAAGTAAGGAAATATTTAATAAAAGCTGGCATTAGCTTTTATGAGTTCGTATGTCTTTTGAATAAAAGGGCTTGAGGTGTGCTGTAATTTCTAGTTTTAGGTAGCAATTCTTTCGCCAATGGTACCTTCGAAAATATTTTTCTACGTATCCAAATGTTTGCTGAACAATTGTCAAGTGGTATAGCTTGGAAAAATATTTCAAAAAGGACGAAATAAGGAAAAATTTTTAAAACTGGCAATAACTTTTATGGGTTTATTTGTCTTCCGAATAAAAGGGTTTGAGGTAAGCTGTAATTTGCAATTTTAGATTGGAAATCATTTTGTAATGGTACTTTTCAAAATATTTTTCCGTGTATCCAAATGTTTGCTGAACAATCGTCAAGCTTGGAAAAATATTTAAAAAGTACGAAGTAAGGAAATATTTAATAAAAGCTGGCATTAGCTTTTATGAGTTCGTATGTCTTTTGAATAAAAGGGCTTGAGGTGTGCTGTAATTTCTAGTTTTAGGTAGCAATTCTTTCGCCAATGGTACCTTCGAAAATATTTTTCTACGTATCCAAATGTTTGCTGAACAATTGTCAAGTGGTATAGCTTGGAAAAATATTTCAAAAAGGACGAAATAAGGAAAAATTTTTAAAACTGGCAATAACTTTTATGGGTTTATTTGTCTTCCGAATAAAAGGGTTTGAGGTAAGCTGTAATTTGCAATTTTAGATTGGAAATCATTTTGTAATGGTACTTTTCAAAATATTTTTCCGTGTATCCAAATGTTTGCTGAACAATCGTCAAGCTTGGAAAAATATTTAAAAAGTACGAAGTAAGGAAATATTTAATAAAAGCTGGCATTAGCTTTTATGAGTTCGTATGTCTTTTGAATAAAAGGGCTTGAGGTGTGCTGTAATTTCTAGTTTTAGGTAGCAATTCTTTCGCCAATGGTACCTTCGAAAATATTTTTCTACGTATCCAAATGTTTGCTGAACAATTGTCAAGTGGTATAGCTTGGAAAAATATTTCAAAAAGGACGAAATAAGGAAAAATTTTTTAAAACTGGCAATAACTTTTATGGGTTTATTTGTCTTCCGAATAAAAGGGTTTGAGGTAAGCTGTAATTTGCAATTTTAGATTGGAAATCATTTTGTAATGGTACTTTTCAAAATATTTTTCCGTGTATCCAAATGTTTGCTGAACAATCGTCAAGCTTGGAAAAATATTTAAAAAGTACGAAGTAAGGAAATATTTAATAAAAGCTGGCATTAGCTTTTATGGGTTCGTATGTCTTTTGAATAAAAGGGCTTGAGGTGTGCTGTAATTTCTAGTTTTAGGTAGCAATTCTTTCGCCAATGGTACCTTCGAAAATATTTTTCTACGTATCCAAATGTTTGCTGAACAATTGTCAAGTGGTATAGCTTGGAAAAATATTTCAAGAAGGACGAAATAAGGAAAAATTTTTAAATACTGGCAATAGCTTTTATGGGTTTATATGTCTTCCAAATAAAAAGGGTTTGAGGTGTGCTATAATTTATAGTCTCGGGTAGGAATTCTTTCGCCAATGGTATTTTTGAAAATATTTTTCTGTGTATCCAAATGTTTGTTGAACAATCGTCAAGTATTATAGTTTGGAAAAATATTTCAAAAAGGACGAAATAAGGAAAAATTTTTAAATATTGGCAATAGCTTTTATGGGTTTATATGTCTTCCGAATAAAAGGGGTTTGAGGTATGCTGTAATGTACTTTGAAAAATATTTCTCTGTATACTTAAGTACTTGCTGAAGAATCGTCGTGTGTTATAGCTGGAAAAAATATTTACAAAGGACGAAATACGAAAATATTTTTTGGGGTTCAAGAAAGGGGTTTACGATGTGTCTGGAGTATAATTCCGGGTAGGAAATATTTCGCCAATGATACATTTGATAGGATTTCCCTGTACACGAAGAACATTTCACATCTTGAAATTCGAAAATGTCTCTAAAAGAGGGTATCAGCTTTCCACAAACGCGTTGCGTCTTTTTTAAATTTATTTCACAAGTTTATAGTACCTACATTATCTCTGTTGGGTTTAATAATTTTATATAGTATGAACAAGAACGTGTATTATTTCTTTATTGCACGAAAGAAAAACAAAGTAGATTAGAAACTTAACACTTTGACACTCATCGTCCAAGTTATAATTTAGTCTACACTAACCTACCCCTAACAAGAGGCTGAAGATACAAACTCTGGAATCTCGTAACTGAAACGTTCCAAAAAGCGAATTTTTCCACGCAACGAGTCAAATTCTGAGTACTAAATGGAAAACAAAAATTTTCTTTTTCCTTTAATCCAACTCTGCACTCGCAAGACGAAGTTTTCCACCCTTTCTCCAAACAGAATCCCTGTAAACTCCTCTGCGTTTGTTAGAAAATTCTCTGGAAGACCAGCAAACACCACGAAGCACACGAATAACTTAGCTAACCCATGTGGAATATTTTCAAAAAATTGAAAACCGGCGAACAAAAGCGTTTCCACGATTTTCCCCGACAGGAAGTCGGGTCTTGTTGGAGGTACGCGTGCAGGGGTGTATAAATGCAGGAAAATTCGCTGATCCACTGATGCTAATGAGGCGATTAATTACGAGATTTTCGTGGAAATTTCGGGCTTCGTTCCGGCAGCCAGAATCGAGGGGTGAAAAAGAAAATGGGAAGAAAAAAGGGCGGAGGAGGAGGGAAGAAAGTCGGAGGTAGACGGAAACGGGGATAATTAGAGAGGGAGGGGCGGATAAAGGAGGAATAAGCAGAACTAGACTACTTTGCACTTTCGTAGGCTCCGGGCTGTCGTGTACAATAGTTCCTCATCGATATTGTCTCCGCCGACAAATTGCTCCGGGCTTTGATATCGATCGAGGCCTTTAAACTACTGGAATTCCCTCTTTTCTCTCTCAGCCCTCTCTTTCGCTCGTTTTTCCCCTCTCTCGTTTTTCGCCAACGCGGCCAACGAATGCATATGCATGCAGCCGTTGAAGAGAGTTTCCGGCGCGCCAAGTCGACGTTAATAAAGATTAATTGCGTCGGTCCGCGAGCCTCGTAAACACGCGACTTCCGGTCTGCCTTTGACCCGTGCCGATGCTAGGGTATTGCGCCAGGACGAAGGATGTTCGAGGTAATTTTAAAGGGAAAGAGTCACGTACCTTTGCAGAACACTTTTTGACGGACATTTTTATTCGAAATATTTTTTAGGCAAGGACCAAGATAAATTTGGCGATTTCTTTTATTAATTCCTATATAGGTAGTTTTGGGGAATATATATTTTCGTTCCAAATATTTGTTATGCGAGAATGAGGATAAATTTAGTGTATTTTTGGATTTTTATTATGTAAGGTAATGTTAAAAGATAGGTTCATATAATTCTGGAGAATATATGTATATTTTGTTTGAAATATTTTTTCAAGGATGGAGATAAATTTGGTAATTTTTAGATTTTTTATTGATTTATATACGAGTCGTTCACTGCACAAATTGATTCACTTCATAAAACGAAAAATGGATAAATGCAATGAAATAATGTAGTTATGACTATATCAAGTGCTTTGACACTTAAATTTAAGATTTTTCAAGAAATCGAATTAATCGATTTGTACAGTGAATGGCTCATATGTTATGCGAGGATGAAGATAAATTTGGTGTATTTTTGGAGTTTTATTATGTAAGGTAATGTTAAGAGATGGGTTCGTATAGTTCTGGAGAATATATATATATATATATTTTGTTTTGTTTGAAATATTTTTTTAAAGGCGTAGATAAATTTGGCAATTTTTAGATTTTTTATTGATTCATATATGTACTTTTGGAGAATATATATTTTTATTTCAAGTGTTTGTTATGCCAGGGCAAATTCGTAATTTTTAGTAGTACTCAAGATAATGTTAGGAAATACATTTATATAATTTTTGGGAATGTATATTTTTGTTTTAAATATTTTGTATCCAAGGATAAAAATAAATTTGGTATATTTTAAATTATTATTGTAGAAAATAATATTAAGGGATAGATTAATGTAGTTCTGGAGAATGTACCAAATATCTTTTAGATAATGGTAAAGGTAAATTTGGTGAATTTCAGATTTTTATTAATATTTGAGATAATTTTAAAAGATAGCTTCGTGTAGTTCCGGAATTATTTTTCTTTCAAATATCTCTTACGTGAAGACGAACATGAGTTAGGTCAATATCAGATTTTTATACGTGTAGGTATAGTACTCAGATAAATCCATATTTTTATCATGAAAAATGAATATTAAAATTACCTAAAATTCCCTGATCTTAAACTTGCTCGCTTAATTATCTCGACTGTTTCATTTTCCTCCATTTCCATCATATTTTAATTATCATACTTCATACTTTATCATACTTTCTATATCATCGTCATACTTTAATAAAAACATATAATTTTCATATTACTGCCAAGTTTATACGTACTAAATACACATAAAGGATCATGAAAACAATTTGTAGCGGTTTAAAATTTCTCTTAAAAATAAAAGAACTACAAATCTTATTAATTCGATATTTCGTTCGTTCCTCCTCCTGCGAGTTTCCACGCGAAAATTAATTGCATCGCGAACACGTGCGGTCGTAATCCTGCTTTCAATTCGATCATCCGTCGACATAATGGCCGGCCAGGAATTAAAGACGATTGGACGGTGTAACACGCGTGACCGGATCATTATTGACGCTTTGTTAAACGGCGAATCCTGCGTGTTAATTGGCAAAGCTCATTAACGTCACGGAATCGTACATCTATGTCGATGGCACTTTGAAAAACGATCGACGCATCAATCTTCCTCCCGCCTTTGTTCTCATGTCGAGCGAACTGCGAAGATTAACCCTCGGCGTACTCTGGTGTCATCGTTTTTTCTCTGCCAAGGGATGTAACAATGCGAAACCGGCCTTTTTCCCTCTCTTTTTCGCGCAGCTTTTGCAGAAAATGGCGGAATTCCACAGTCGAGGGAATTTTTTTTCGCCCACGAGAATCACATGATCAATGGTCAAATTAGTTTTGTTATCGTTACAATAGTTTTCGTCAGCTCTGATCTGACGTTTCGAAAGAATTTCACTCGACTAGTCGAGGTAAAATCGACGCGAGTTTACATTGCTTTCAGCGAGTTATCGTAGAGCTATACTTCGTTGATCCATCGAGGGATAACTTTGTTAAATGTGGATGAAATTTTAATAACAATATGAACAAGTCTTTATTTCATTGCAAAAATTATCAAACACAGATATTAACCCTTTGCATTCGAGAGGTGAGCTTCAGTCACCATTTCATAAAATTTGAAAGATTAATATTAATTAATACATCAAATTTAATGTAATGTAACAGTGTGCGAGGTATCGAAATCAAATAATTCTACGATTCTATTATTATACGTTTCTTTATTTACTGCTCAAAAAAGTATCGTCAGTCTTTTGATAGAGAATCTTTGATTTTCTACTCTTCTCTAGCCAAAAAATCGTCCAGTGCAAAGGGTTAAGTTTAAATATAATTAATTTATCACAATCACATGCTCACACCTCTTTTCACTATTAACCCTTTGCTCTCCTATGTCACGCTGGAGATGACAATGCTAATTTACTCTGAAACTCGCATATCAATTTATAATAATAAAAATAAATGAAATAAATATAACACGTTGAATTCTACCACTGTAAATTACATTAATTCATTTAGCTAAAAATAAATACAAGTTGACACCCAACAACTTTGAAAATAAATCGAGTGCAAAGGGTTAAAATTCAATTGCAACTGACCTATGCCAAACCACTTTTGTTCTTTCTTCTTTCATACGTTACATTAACATATACAATTCACGCAACACCTCAATCATTACATACATACTCATTTATCACGATAACCTGAATTTATTAGATATTTCCACCCCATGTATGCTTGTTTCACTCACCCCTTTCTTACATACATCGCTTCTTTATTATATCAGCACATATATATATATTTAAAAATATATGTAACCATTACCACAAACTTAATTTTGCAAAAATTTGTTTGGGGCCCAAATCTGTGTTTCGTATAATAGGAGGGAGGAAAAATTTTTGTCTCATTTTCTGGCAGAAAGATATGTAATTTATTAACAGAAAATTACTATGCTATTTCACGAGGAAAATCACGAAGATTATTTTCCATAAAATCCCAATAATTAGGTGAATTTTATCTGGAAAGCTTAGATTCGAAATTTAAATTACTCTCAGTACGATAAATACAATTTTAGTTATATTCACCCCATCTTCGCGAATGTATTTACAGAAATATAAAATCCGCAATTTATAGAGAAAAAAGGAAGAGAAAAAGATTGGTAATAAAATAAAAATTCCAAAATTCGTAATAAATTCACCTCATCTACAAAACAATAAAAATAATCAAACCCTAACAATGAACCCAGCTAAATTCTATCCGAAAACCCCGAATTTCCGAAATTTAAGCAACTGTCAATTACAATTATAAAATCGTCCAATAAATACAAAAATTTTATTTCCACTCACGCTACTTTTCCCAATCCACCTGCACGAAAAAATACTCAAAAATTCGCAATAAAGATAACTCGTCCTATTTTTCGACTCGCTGGAAATCTGCCTGAAAAGTTCCAATTATAAAAATTTAAATCGTCGTCACTCGTGGTAATATAATCGTTCAATAAACACAAAAATTTGATTCGTCAATTTACTTGCACTGAAAAAAAAAAAGAATCTACAATTTGTCGAAATAAAAAAATCCAGAATGCCATACAAAGATTTCGAAACTTAGGATCGCATTTCACGAACGAAACAACAATTTTTCCCCAATTTTCACCGATTTACCCCGCTGAATTCTCCCTAGAAAGTCGCAATTATGGAATAGAGACAGGCGAATCAGCCCCGCGAGGGTAATTTCACCCTGTTCATCGGCGCAGCCTCATTCCGGACGTCGATTCACGCGAGCTCGTACGTTTGAAACGTCTTATTCCCTGGAAAACGATGCTTGCCGCGCAAGAACCCCGTGAATAGCCTTTCGCGTGTCCCGAGCAGCGACCACTTCTTCCCGTGCTCTCGAGGGCGGATGCGAAACGTTTTCTCAGCAGCTGTAAGACCTCTGCGCGGGTCACTGCTTTCATACGGTCGCGTGTGTGTGTTAAGGTTGTTCTTTCACTCCGTTCCTTTCCCTCTCTAATTGCTCCACGTTCGATTGTTCCCCGCGAAACGAGACATTCGAGCAGCGCAACTTCACAGGGGTGTGTGGTACCGCAGACTTGAGGACCTTA
>NW_016908771.1:42596-56260 GCF_001483705.2 Eufriesea mexicana | reverse complement strand
AAGACGTTCGTTCATCCACGAACAGTCCACTGATGGGTTTGCAATAGTTTTGGAGGGATTAGGGGTGTTTCCAGGGAAAAATTAGAGACAACGCGGGGCCATCTTCTTGGGGAGAGAGTGTCGAGCTTGGTAGTTAGAGGTCAGAGGAAATCGTTGGTTTAGGGATTATTTTTAATGGGAAGAGGATAGGGGGATGGAAGAAGACACGAAATTTAGCGAATAATAAGACTATAATGTTCGGTAAATGTTTAAGGTATAACTCGTTTGTACTTTAACGTTCGCTGGTTCATTTTGTAAAAGCAAGAATTAAGGAGGAATTAATTATTCTATAAATTTTGTCATCTTCTGTACCAATTTTCATAATTATTGGAATTCAGGAACCTGATATTCTATAAAAGTCTTCTACCCCTTTCACTGGAAATATTAGGTATTCGTTAATATAATATGCAAAATATACAACACAAACAATCATATTATCTCAATAAAAGCAAGAATTAAGGAGGAATCAATCAATCCACAAAGTCTTAACCTCTTCTGTACCGATTTTGATAATTCACACCCAGAAGTTTGACGTTCTAAAAATATTTTCTACCCCTTTCCCTGGAAATATTAGGTATTCGTTAATATAATATGCAAAATATACAACACAAACAATCATATTATCTCAATAAAAGCAAGAATTAAGGAGGAATCAATCAATCCACAAAGTCTTAACCTCTTCTGTATCGATTTTGATAATTCACACCCAGAAGTCTGACGTTCTAAAAATATTTTCCACCTCTTTTACTGGAAACATCAGGTATTCGTTAATATAATTTGCAAAAGTACAGCACAAAAGGTCGTATCACCTCAATAAAAGCAAGAATTAAGGAGGAATTAATAAATCTTCAAACTTTTTCCATCTTCTGTACCGATTTTGATAATTCAAACCCAGAGATCCGACGTTCTAAAAGTATTTTCTACCCCTTTCATTGAAAATACCAGGTATTCATTAATATAAATTGCAAAAAGTCGTATTATCTCAACAGAAGCAAGAATTAAGAAGGAATCAACCAATCCACGAAGTGTGATCCTCTTCTGTGCTGATTTTGATAATTCAAACCCAGAGATCTGACGTTCTAAAAATATTTTCTACCCCTTTCCCTGGAAACATTAGGTATTTATTAATATAATATGCAAAATATACAACACAACCAATTGTATCATCTCAACAAAAGCAAGAATTAAGGAGGTATTAATAAATCCACAAACTTTTACCATCTTCTGTACCGATTTTGATAATTCAAACACAGAGACCTGACGTTCTAATAATATTTCCTACCCCTTTCATTGGAAATACCATGTATTCATTAATATAATTTGCAAAAAGTCGTATTATCTCAACAAAAGCAAGAATTAAGGAGGAATCAATAAATTCACAACGTCTTACCCTCTTCTGTACCGATTTTGATAATTCAAACCCAGAGACTTGACATTCTAAAAATATTTTCTATCCCTTTCCCTGGAAATACCAGATATTCGTTAACATAATATGTAAAAGTATAGCACAAAAAGTCGTATCATTGCGATAAAAGGAAGAATCAAGGAGGAATAAATCAATCCACAAAGTTTCACCCCCTTGCGTACCGATTTTGATAATTATTCGCACGCAAAGACCGCGAACCTCTAACGCGAGAACCACCCCATCAACGTTTTGCTATTCAACTTTAATATTCGACCCTTTCCACGCAGCAGTTGCTCCTTGGTCCGAACGAGAGACCAAAGAACTAATAGCAATCCGGGGAATTATTACAATTTCTTGTCGCGGATCGCATTTTAACGAGCTACTCGGATTAATTAATTTTTAGACCCTCTCGTTACCTGCCCTATCGTTCCTCTTGACCTCCTATTCCCCGGCCGAAATTGGCCCGGGTTTTCTTGTCTACGTGCGCGATACAACCGCCCGCTGTACTCACCCCCGGCAACACGACCCTCGAAGCCGGGCATCCCCGTAATAAGAATGAATTTCCAGACGCCAAGGGGGATGAGTCCTCGTCTCGCGGCCAAACTGCAAAGAATTTCCTTTTATTTATCTTACCGTTCCGTCGATGCACTTCTCTAGTTCATCCTGTCTTACCGGCGACCCCCGAAAAGAGAGAGAAGACACGAGGAACAAAGAGAGAAATATCTGAAAAGGAAAATAGGAGAAAAACCCGGCGCGAGAGCTTCCCCTTGCAAAAATACGACGAGAAAAAATTTTCCCGCTGGTTTTACCCCCCCGGCGAGGAAAAGTTCACGCGGAGAGGGTAGTTTCGAGGGTGGAAAGTCTCCATGGGGGTGTATTCGATAGCACGGTGCACCGTTGCGGTCTTGGAAAGTGAAAAATGGCGGCACAGAGGTCAGACAGGTGGAACAGGGCGAGTGTGATTTTTTCGGCGAATTTCAGCTACGATATTTCACGGAGAACAATACGGAATGGCGATAGATAATTTGTCATATGAATACGCCACGTGGCGAAAGCTTTGTCGAGGAAATTAATGGCGTTTTGATATTTTTTCCTGGCGATGATAGTCATTCGAAGAGGATCCCTCGACCCGCTTTTTCCTGCGCCGGCACGCGTATTCGTTCGCGTTGTGTTTTCCAGCGAATTCGCCAACGATGTGGTAATTCGGAAAATTGAAACCGCTATGACCGACACTTGCTGGGAAATATGGGCGAAATCCTAGACCTATCGTGTCACGTTCTAAAATCCATAACTTGCATCGTGTATCGACTGTTAACGCGTTCATGGTGACAGGCGCCATAGTGTTGGCTGTCGATGAGCTTTTTCGTGTCTCGTCGGCCATTGGTGACCGACCCACGGTCTAGTAAATAAATTTAAGTAGTGTATATCGTCACTAGGTCGATCTTAGTTAGCGACGATTAGTGACGGACGGTTCTTTGAGGAAGGTTGTGTCTAGCTTCGAAGTGTTAAGTGAACTGTATTTTAGATAGGACTCCCCTCGTGACTGTTCTGTCGGTGCTTTTATAAGCTTTCTCTCTCTATTGATTGGTTACGAATAATATTGGGGGTTTGTGCTAACTTCAGTGTCTTTTGGTAGTGATGGTTGTTTAAACAATCTGGGTCCTTATGCCTGTCGTCTTAAGGGTGATATATCGTTGCTTGTTAAGGCTTACCCAAGTGGTGGCTTAGGTGACAATGAGCGCATAGAAGTCAAGGGACTCTGACAATAAAGACACAAAACAGTCTTCCACTTGACCTGTGACATCGCAGTCCTAGGGCCGCAACGCTGGTACTTGTAAAATTTCAGAAGCTTCGCATTTAGATGCACAGTCTTTCCTAAACAAAAGGATGAACGGAAACGACGTTTCAAGGATTAACAAGTAGATTAAAAGGGTTTGGCATGGTCTAGCCTTTTTGGAGTTGCAGTCGTATTATAAAATAATGAAGTCTTTCCCCGTTAACCCTAAACCGCCGACTCGAAAATTTTAGTAGCCGTTGTGCGAACGATTTCTAACTAATTCCTGACGACGGATGATCGTTCTGTCCACAGTGTGCAGCGAGAATCCAGGGCTGAGCGGTCGTTACCACGCCGGACTGTGGAGTGGAAAGCGCTGGTCCTGCTGCCGCTTGTCGACGCGTTCCGCGGAGGGCTGCGACACTTGCAGTTCTTGGTCCTCTAAGCCGTTGAACGCAACCAACCCGTCCTCCACGTCCACTTCGAGCTTCACCTCGGCCACCGGAAGCACCATCGCCACCACTGCCGCCATAACCGATCGACCACAGACGACCAACTCGGAGGCGAACAACAATCCCGTCGTTCACTCGCAGGCCCGTTCCACGATCGGTTCGTATATTCAATTCTTATTTTTTCTTTTTCTTTTTTTCTGTATTTATCGTTTTGTCCCATTTATATTTCTCTTTTTTGTGGAAATAGGTACTTTAGAGGTTTTTCAAACCTTTGGTACCTTGGGTACTTATTTATTTTTCCCTTTTTTATGGCTTCGACTACTTTCTTTTATGTCCATCTGTGCTATTTATAGTTTCTTTATTTTTTTTTTTTTGTGTGTGAAAATGGAGAACAGTACTTTAGGGATTTTGAAACCTTTGGTACCTTGGGTACTTATTTATTTTTCTCTTTTTTGTGTCTACGACTACTTCTTTTTGTATCGTTTCGTGCTATTTATGGTTTCTTTGTCTTTTTTTGTGGAAATAGAGAATAGTACTTTAGGAAATAGTACTTTAGGGGTTTTGAAACCTTTGGTACCTTGGGTACTTATTTATTTTTCTCTTTTTTATGGCTTCGACTACTTTCTTTTATGTCCATCTGTGCTATTTATAGTTTCTTTATTTTTTTTTTTTGTGTGTGAAAATGGAGAACAGTACTTTAGGGGTTTTGAAACCTTTGGTACCTTGGGTACTTATTTATTTTTCTCTTTTTTGTGCCTACGACTACTTCTTTTTGTATCGTTTCGTGCTATTTATGGTTTCTTTGTCTTTTTTTGTGGAAATAGAGAATAGTACTTTAGGAAATAGTACTTTAGGGGTTTTGAAACCTTTGGTACCTTGGGTACATATCTATTTTTCTCTTTTTTTATGGTTTTAATTACTTCGTTTTGTGCTATTTATAGTTTCTTTATTTTTTTTTTGTGTGAAAATGGAGAATAGTACTTTAGGAAATAGTACTTTAGGGATTTCGAAACCTTTGGTACCTTAGGTAATTATTTATTTTTCCTCTTTTTCGTATTTACGACTACTTTTTTTGTATCGTTTTGTGCTATTTATAGTTTCTTTCTCTCTTTTGTGAAAATTGGTACTTAGGAGATTCTGAGTCCTTTGGTACCTTGGGTACATATCTATTTTTCTCTTTTTTTATGGTTTTAACTACTTCGTTTTGTGCTATTTATAGTTTCTTTGTCTTTTTTAGTGGAAATTGGTACTTAGGAGATTCTGAGTCCATAGGTACCTTGGGTACTTATTTATTCTTTTTCTTTTTTGTGTCGTTTTGTTCTATTCATAGTTTCATAGTTTCTTCTTTTCATTTTTTGACGAAAATAGGTACATTGGAGATTTTCAGTTCTCTAGCACCTTGGATACTTGATATCTCCAACCATTCTTTTTCCTCATATCGTTTTGTGTTATATATATCTTTCCTCTTGTGGAAATAAGTTTCTTTTCAATGATTTCGTACATTTCGAAGTCTCTCCATCCGGTTTCATGACTCTACCAAAACTCGTTTCAAGACACCACTAAATTTGAATTATACCTTTGAAAATCGCCCGTTCTCGCTATAACCATGTCCCAATATAAACCCGGGGTGAACAGGAAATTTTTGTTCGTTTTGTCAAAGTTGCTCATCAGAGGACCGGCTTTCCGATAGGCTGCGTTCCCATTCGAAAGGTCAGAGTATGAGCAACGATTTTCCCTGTTTTCCTTTTTGCTAAACCCTGACCGAGAGGAAAAGGACAAGGGGAAACGATTACAACACGTGTCATCAGGAAGTTGGAGAAAAAATTGGACAAGCTCTCGCGGAGGAGCTGAAGAGAGCAAGAAGTTCATAGGTCAGAGGTACATGTTTTAACTCGATACACGGACTCTTTCGTGCGACGTTTGCCAAGATGGTCGTTTGAAAGAAACAGGAAACTGTCATGCGACTATGAGAAAAGGCTTGGAGAAGCTCGAAACGGATGTTTCTTTGACACGTCGCGCGTTTCAGTTTTTACGGATGGCGAACGTGTGACACGAATCTCGCGTTTTTAGATCTTCTGCAAACTGCGGACTTCTTTCTGCAGTTTGACAGATATATCTCGCGACGTTAACGAAGCCATTTTTACCACCGTGATCCGCTTCTTCCGGACATCTTTTACACCTATTCTTATATTTCTGTCCGACTGAGATTGCTCGTTGGTGAGACTACTGCGAGATGAACTAGATACTTGGTAACCTAGCCTAATTGTACTTGGCAATTTCACTTTTAGGTCGTAGATGGTCACTCTGTATAGTTGTAAAGGTTAATACATTGTATTATGATTCTTTAGCTTTAAATAATTTTGGTTAAATAGGGTATTAAATAGCTTTCACATTTTTGCAAAGTGAGGTTAGGTTGGTGGTATATGTTTCAAGAAATTGTACTATGTTTCTGTCAAATTTAAAAATTAAGGCTGAGTAAAAAGGAAATGGTAAAATAGTGTTCGGAATATTTTCGGAAATTTTCAGGAATCTGGAATATTTTGGAAAATTTTCAGGAATTCGAATTTTGTGGGAATTTTTGGGAATGTTAGGGTATTTTCTAGAATTTTTAGGTGCTTATAGTACAAATAGGGAATTTTAGAAATTATCAGGAATCCCGAATATATTTGGGAATCTTTAGGCACCCAGAATTTATTTGGGCAACTTTGAAAATTTTTGCTAATTCGGAATATTCTTGGGAGTTCTCAGGAATATGAAACACCTTCGAGAATTCCGAGAATTCCCGAAAATATTTGGAAATTTCCGATATTTTTCGGATATTTTCGCAAATTTTCAGAAATCCCTGATATTTTCGAGATTGCGAATTTTTCCATCGGGATCCGGCTATTTTCTGCACTCGTGCTACAGCCATCCATCCACCCTCTTTCGGTTTGTTCCGAGATTTTTCGCGAAGATCGATGAACGGGGTAGCGGGTTAATTAATCCCGCGGGTCGGTTGATGTTAAATTCAACGTGAGTTTTCCCGTTTAATCCGCGACCTGGCTCCTTCCTGCTGGACTTTGCGCCGTATTTCGGGCTTACCGAACAACTCGCGACTCCGTTTCGAGTTAAATATTAGCGAGCGCCGCGGTAATTCCAAGACAAACTCCCCTGGTCATAAATGTCCGGCCGGTTAATACCAGATTCCATTAGGTCCCCTTAGCGGCTTTGAAATTCCAATCAGTTCCCGCGGAATTGACAGTTGTCGAGCTCGCGTCGCACGGAACAACTCGCAAATTGCGTTATTTCAACGCTCTAACGATCTGTCTTGTATTAAACCGGAGACATTAACGGTGCTCGTTTCATCGGAATTCCTCGTTTTAACGCGTTTATCGAATTTCCGCGATGAAAAGTTCCGACTGAATTTCCAAACCAATATTTCGCCCGCCCTTTGCACGTTATACGTGTAATATAAAATAAGAGGAAATAAGGAGAATATAAAATTCGCGTTAAAGTACCTGAAACGTAGAAAAGATACTTACTGCGTGTATTTTTGGAGAATTGAAAGATAATCGCGATTCTAGTGTACGGTATATAATATAATACAAAGAAAGGAGTTAAAATATGCATATAGGATACACGTGATTTTCGTGACATTTTTTTTTGCGAATTATGCGAAAGCAAAAGCAGCGAAAGAAAATTATAAACGCCAATTGAACATTTTTATCTCGGTTAAATGCGAATAAAACGCGAAAAAAAGTTCAGTGGAATTGCGAATAATATAAAAACAGAAATAAAAAAACCTGTAGGTTTTTGAATTTGCAACATGCAAATTCGCGTGTATCCTCGAATAATTATAAGATATTTATATTATCATTATAGATTCATATTTTTAATATCGCGATACCCAAAATAAGAGAAATTAAATCTTTCTTATAAGAAAAATAATTTTAACAATTTTAATTCTTTCTTATAGGAATAAAAAATTATATAAGAATAATAAGTAAAAATTAAATTTTTCTTATTTTCCTTATATCAAAAATTACATTTTTCAACTATACATATACATCTGTCGATATTTTTAATCTCGTGTTACCCAAAATGAGAAAAACGTTTTTCTGACCCATTTTGCGTGAAAAATTTTCGAGGCGCGTCGTGCTCGTGTTCGATCCCATCAAGGAATCGAGCAGGAGACAATTCGCGGCGCAAGCCTGGGGTGGTCCTGTTATATATTCACCCTTGACACCCAGGAAATCCCCATTTTCCCCTCCATTCTCTCCTGTCCGTGAAAAACTGGCATTCGAGGTGCCCTCGACGACCTTCTATCTCGCGTTCTCGATCGAGACGAACGTCTAGGAGTGCTCGATATCGCGGGAGAAGCCCCGAAGACGGGTGAAAGACAGGGGTGGAAGACAGGGGATGAAATTCGACGGGCGCAGTTAAACGGGTCAACGCACAGCGATAGCGTTCTTTGTGCCCTGCTCTTTATGCTGTCATTGTGCACCGACCCATTCGACGTGGTTTTATATATTCTATTTTTCCTGTTCCGTCATCGCACATCGACCCGTTCCTCTTCTCTTCGCCCACTTCCTTCCCCCCTTTCGGTTTCAACCCCCGTTCTCCGTCGCTCGGACAGCTGGACCCGCATTCCTGGATTTCCTCCGTGACCTTCCCTTCGACCTCGTGATTATTTTTCCAGTGAAAAATCGTGGGACGTTCTTTTTCCATTCTTTTTCGGCAGAAGAATCCGTGGGGTAGGTTCCCGAGTAACGTAGGTACCTACCTGTGGCTGCATTCTTCGAATAGTTTCGTTATGATTGTTTCATCTGTAGGTAGGTTGAGTCACTCCTGTCTGGTTGGTCGGGTGATTAATGTTATGATCTACGTACGTGTTTTGTGGAAGCGTGTAACTGGCTGTGATTTAGGTTAACAGACTTGCCTTTCAACCTTTGCGAGATCCGTTATGTATGAACTTTATTTTCGGCCTCGGAAAAAGGTGACCTGGTCTTACGAATCTTGCTAATCTTGCTATCATCACTACTACACTCATCATTAACTATATAATTGATATTAACCTATATTCCGTCCAGTGAAAATTGGCAGAACGTATGAATAAAACTTTGTCAGCAGTCCTAAATAGCGATTTGTATTCTTTGCATACGAGACCCTTCTCTATCTTTTAATATGCAGGGATTTCAATATTACGTTTCGTCCCTGGTCTGATCTTACGTTGTTCACGTGAAACTGTTTATATTTCCCGCCAATTTTCGTTGAACGGAATATAGGCTAATATTATTTACATGGCAAGTGATGGTGTAGTAGTTAGGGTGGTAGCAAGATTTGTAAAAGCAAATTCCTTTTTCCTGGCTAAAAATAAATTTGAGATGCTTCGAAAAATGTATTTTCAACCCTATCTTCGAGGTCTACCTGTTTCACCCCCTTAATTGGAACAATGGCGGATAAAGAAAAATACGTGTGAAATATTCTTTGGTGAACTATCTCTCACGTAAATTTCATCAAATTAGGCGTGTACGGGTTGCATATACTCCTCTGTAAGTTAAATTAGAAAGATCCAAGATGGACGATCGTGAAGTTGTCTACCAATCTAACGATCTCTGGTTTCGCACCACTGTTTCATCTCAAACTCATCTGCAGTTCCATTTTTGAGCATGCTCGAGCATGCGAACAGATTCTGCCTCGTGGTACACAGCTGCTCCCGTTTCCAAGGAATATCTCATCCGATTATTTTCCCGGAGTTGCCTCTGCGAACAAGCTCCCGTTCGTAACTGCGGTTGCGTCTTAGAAGTTGGCCAGTTTGTAGCATTAACACTTGGCGGATCGGTGTAATGAAATTAGCACCGGTATTAGCGCGGCTGATGAATTCTCTGGGAACGTCGATGTGCATCTCCGTTTCGCGATATTCGCCCACGCAGCAACCCCATCCCTTGCTCGCGAATAATTCCCAAAGCATTTCCAGACGATGAGCAAATGGATAAATCGGTCTCTTTCGTCGGTTTTTAATTTTATCGACGGCATTCAATTGTTTCGCGGCAACTCTGCGTAATTAATGAACTCTTTGAGACGGGTAATCGAGTCTTCGATGTGTCTCGAGCCTCATTAACGGTCTACGATGGTTCGCAGTTCTCGATAATTTTCATCGGTAATAATTTTGTCCCATTACTGTCGACATTTTTATCGACGATTCGAATTTTTAATTGTCAGAGGAAATCTTTCGTGCAGATGGAGAGGTCGCTTTCTTTGGAATAAATCGGATACAGAAAGTTGGGAAGCGAGATATCGAAGATACTTTTTAGGTTATGTCGAGGGTTTAGGTTTAATGAAATTACACACGGTTGTCTAGCGATAATTGATTGTCATATTGGAATAATTAACTCACGAATTGTCACTTGAGACATGGAAGATACTTTTTAGGTTATGGCTAATCAAATAAATCGAACGAGGAAATGTTAAAGATTGGTTTGACCAAGATAGTTTTAGGTTATGTTGTTTTCTAATCACTAACGGTTTCCTAACGATAAAAAGCCACGCGTAATTAATAAATTCTATGAAATGGATAATTGACCATTTAATATATTCCACTTGTACCATTAACGGTCTACAATGTGACTCCGAAGCGATTTCCTCGTTTCGGATTGGACAAGTTAATCGGCAGTCTGTTCGATACTGTCGATACTTTTACCAACGAGTATAAATCTTAAATCGCCACGAAATACCTTCCACGCGAACGGAGCAGCCAGTTCTCTTCGAAATAAATCAAACAGAGAAAGTTGGAGAACGAGTTACCGAAGTTACCTTTTAGGTTATGTTCTAATCACATACATCTAGCCAACAAAACCTTGTATAATTAATCAGCTCAGTGGGATAATTAACTTCTCGACATGTTTCTCGCGTCTCGTTAATAATCCACGATGTTCGAAACAATTTTCTCGTTTTATCTTCCATAAGTCGATTCCTAACCTATCCGATACTCACGAATCCAAGTTTTAACCGAACGATCAATCAGACACGAACTTATTTTACACGAATGGAGCATCTTCTTTGAAATAAATATTTCTTTAACATAAATCGAGCAGCCGAGATCGAACGGTGATTCGTCAGAGATAATTTGAGGTTATGTCGCGTGGGTTCTCCGAACGAGCAACTAGATTAAGGCAGATATTTTACAGAGCAAGAGATATTTCTTTGAAATAAATATTGAACCAGATTAGGGAAGATGTTTTACGAAGTAGTTTCTTTGAAATAAATATTTTTTAAAATAAATCGAGCAGTGTAGATCGGATGGCGATTCGTTGAGATAATTTTAGGTTATGTCGCGAGGTCTTGTTGCATCACGTGCCCGTTCTGCGACTCGTAGTTCCACGTAATCTCGCGCCTGCAAAGCATCCCGTTATACGAACATGCAAGCATCTTGTCGGAATCCAGAAGTTAGAAGAACGGGAAAATAAGAAACTGCGTTCCACCTTACCGAGGTGGATGCTTCGAGCCGTGACCGCGTCGAGGAATGATAAATGGCGACAGTCTCTGGTACATTTTTCTCGTCCTCACGACGTTCTCTAATCTTCGATTTGAAATCGAGTTTCCGCAGCAGATAATAAAAAGCTCCTTTAACGCTCTAACGATGGTACACGTCTATGATTTTTCTGGTTAAAATCCTCTTCCTATATAAAATGACATCATTCGCGATTGCACAGGTCGAACATTCTATGTACACATATGTGACATCGTATTTAATATCCATGTGTCCATTAATTTGGAAAATACGATTTTAATCCTTCACGCCTGAAGAAGAAGATTCCCTATTTTATACACTGAAATAGAAAACAATAAATTCTGCGTTTGCAGAGAATATTTTAATTTCAGACGTATCGTCGTTCAAAATTCTGAATATCTACTCTTCTCGCTACTATCCGCTCAGATCGCGTGATCTTTTCGACGTTTTAAAATTTATTCTCGGTAATCTTTTCACCGATAAATTTCGCAAGCCAATTAAAATCATGACACGCGGAGTTAACGAATAGAATTATTTTATTTCAACGTTTTATGAATCGTTCCGATAATTTTATTTTCGATAATACCCACGCAGTTATTGTCTCGCACTCGTCGTTCGAGCAGTGGAATCGAAAAATAACTGCGAGCGAGAGTCGCCTCTCGAGTGGAAAGAGTTAATAAAGCGACGAATTCTTGTTATTTCCCGAAAACTCGTTTTCCCTCGGTAAAAGCAGCTACCATCGATAAAACGCTAAAGTCTTTTCACCGGAGGCGTATATTTTCTTCTCGAATCCGCTGTAAATCGCTTTCTGTTTTCTGTGTAAATAACGGAGAAGGGCAGATGTAAATTAAAGCGGCGGTGGGGAGAAGGTGAGCGGGAGTCGTGGTGGGGGAAGCGCGCTCGAGCACCCTTGAGCCACTAATTGATTCGGCGCAGGCTATAGCTGCATCTCCGGCCGGATCGAAGCGTCGCGCGGGTCTTCCTTTCCGCTAAGTCCTCGATCGGAAACTTTCCTGCGGAACTCGAACGCGTTGCCTTACTTCTTGTCCCAGCCTCGACAGTGGCTAACGTCAAAGTGACAATGGCGGTTGTCGATAGTGGCAGCCAGGAAACTTCCTCGTCGCTTCATGCAACCGATAGAATCGCTCTTCGCCAACTCTCTTCCGTGCAAATCTAATATAACATTCTTTCTACATTAAGCGCAACATACCTTCCTTTTCAATTTGATACAGCTGTTATCCTCCTAATTGCCAAAAATTATAAAAATAGGAAGTCTAATGCAATATTCGAATTTTTCTATGCAAGTAAATTATTTCTCATGGTAATTTCGACATCACTGGTATTTTTATTGTCGAAGAATAAGTATTAATCAAATACCATGGTGCGAAAATTTTGCAAAATTCCAAAGGTGAAGTTAATCACACTGTTATTCCCAATTTCGAGGGACGTCGTCTCCAAAGCTTATTTCTGAGAATAATTTACTTATTTCCATTTTCAACCCTATACTTCTCACTAGCATCTGGTTAAAATTTATGTTTATCCGTTCTTTCAACCATCGAGTGAACAAAAATTTGTTTTAAATTACGACACGTGGTATGTTTCAATCGGAACACAGAAACCGAATTATCTCAAATCCTCGATAGACCCACCCCCCTTAAACGACCTGATAAATTCGAATCACGATGCTGCACGAACGCCCGAAAACGTGGGATTTTTGAACGGCAGCCCGGTATCGTTGATGCGAAATAATCGGTGAGCAGTGTTTGGACAGGGAAGTTTGGAGGAAGTTCGCCAGGGGTTGAAGAGGATCCGATGGAAAAAGTTGGCACCGCTATTCGCGGGCACCGGTACTCGAGTATCTGATAAACGATTCCTCTCTGGACTCGCTGCTATCCCCGTTTCCACTGTAGAAACTTTCGTTTTTCGAACGGGAACACCGTAGGCCGAGTGCTCGGCTCGGGTACCAGGGCAGAAACTCGCGCGGAGTTCATTTGCATGCGTTTCGCGTAACGCGGCCCGCGACACGCGATTTTCCGTCGGAATTTAAGACTCGATTTACGCCGACGGTGCAACGGTCACGATGTAGTTAGGGCTCAGTCGCACTCCATTTAAATGGTAATCGATTCCCCGTGAACGGGACGAGGCTCGGTGTATAGCGGCCATTCGGAGACCTCGGGTGGACGCTGTGTGCTTTTCCAGTCTTTTTCGTTGTTCCGTCGAATGGCTCCGCTTAATTCGCGGCCTGTGGATGGAATAACGATGGGACAGAAGTTCTCTTTCCGTCTGGCCGACAGAGGTTGAGCAATTTTCTCGCGAGTTTGAGGGAGGATCCTGGTGTAGATGGAATTAAAAAATTGTTGTTTTATTGCCTTAATCAATTGTGTTGTAAATTAACTACGGTTGTGCAACGACGGTGACAAGTCTGTTAGGGGTTGTAGGCCAATATCGACTTATGGACTTCGAGGATCTTCGATACTATGCGGGCATCAAGGGGTCGGTTTTTGG
>NW_016908771.1:36030-42539 GCF_001483705.2 Eufriesea mexicana | reverse complement strand
TAGTCTTTAGCATTCGGGGCTAGGTCTTTTGAAGAAGAAGAAAAAGGAAAAGAAAAACCGACTATCGTAGTTGAGCTTGCAATTGTTTGTGAAGAGAGTTAAGCGAAATGGTAGCATTTGTCTTAATTTTTTTACTGAATTTTTATGGCCGGTGACTGTAGTCACCCATTGTGTGTAGATGGCGTCTCGTGGTTGGTGACTATAGTCACCCATCGTGTGTAGATGGCGTCTCGTGACCAGTGACTATAGTCACCTGAATGGGTTAAAAAGGCCTGTTGTCTCTGGCAACAATCAATCTCTAATCCGGAACAGCGTAGAAGCTTTTAAAGTATTGTGTAAAGCTTGTTTAAAGTATTACAATTCTTTATGAAGAGAGTTAAGAGGAATGATAACACTTGCCTTAATATTTTACTTAATTTTTATGGCCGATGTCTGTAGTCACCCATCGTGTGTAGATGGCGTCTCGTGGCCGGTGACTATAGTCACCCATCGTGTGTAGATGGCGTCTCGTGACCAGTGACTATAGTCACCTGAATGGGTTAAAAAGGCCTGCTGTCTCTTGCAACAATCAATCTCTAATCCGAAACAGTGCAGAAGCTTTTAAAGTATTGTGACACATAGGGGCGTGTTTAAAGCTCTTGTTTTCCATATTCTCATAAGTGTATATATTTCACCTATATTAACATTCAGTCCCTAGGGACTGACAGTAGACTTTTCGTTTGAACGGTGTGGATTCTAGGGACTGACAGCGAATTTTTCGTTTGCTCATCATCGGTGCGTAAGACTGGCATTGCCGAGGGTTAAATTATCAATGACAATTAATATATTGTAAAATTTAATTCCCTCTGCTAAAGTAAATCTTTACACTTCCGTTGCTTTTTCCGACTGATCGTTTCTTGGTGATCGCCTTTTTGCCTTTCTGGCATTCCCCACCCCATTATCTTCTGTTTATAATTCGTATATTTCTGCATTGGCTGTACCATTCTCACAGTCCAAACGACAAAGTGAAACAAAGTAATCTTCTGCCCATATCCTTCGGTATACTTGAGCGCTCGGCATCAAGTGCTCACTAGCTGCCGCCTGAGCGGAAAGTATAGCAAAATCGGCGCCGCACTCAACGTATTAAAGTATTACAATTCTTTATGAAGAGAGTTAAGCGGAATGGTAGCATTTGTCTTAATTTTTTACTCAATTTTTGTGGCCGGTGACTATAGTCACCCATTGTGTGTAGATGGCGTCTCGTGACCAGTGACTATAGTCACCTGAATGGGTTAAAAAGGCCTGCTGTCTCTTGCAACAATCAATCTCTAATCCGAAACAGTGCAGAAGCTTTTAAAGTATTGTGACACATAGGGGCGTGTTTAAAGCTCTTGTTTTCCATATTCTCATAAGTGTATATATTTCACCTATATTAACACGTTGACTACCAACTACGAGATATCTCGTAGGTTGTTTCCTTGCCTAGGATGCCTACCACGAATTATTTCGCCCCTTCCTTATTTTCCATACTTGTACAGCTACGAGGAAACCCCTAGTTTAACTATAGTATAATTCAAAAAGAAAAACTTTATACAAGTTTATTCGTACAGAATAATATGTTTATGGTTTGTGATAATTTTTCAAACAATCTTGCACTCCAACTACGACATAATTCGTAACATGTCATTTAAAACAAAACAAAAAAACATTTTTTAAGCTTTTTCATTATTACTATGTACTATAAATAAAGTTTTTAATGACATAACATGATTAGATCAAATTGGCTTCTTAGACCGGAACCGTGAAAAGTTGTGTGACAGTCAACGTGTCAAACTTGATATCTTTTCATGTCATATCAACTGAATACGGTTATTTCCTTGCATGCTAAACGCTTTGATTTCCTTCTCGAAGCTCCAACAAATGGTACAACGTTTCTAGGATATATTTCAAAATTTTCAACGTAATCGTCATTTTTCAAAAATTATACAAAAGGTTGGACCGCAATATTACTCACGCAAGATACGAAATAAATACGAAACACAGATTCTTGTCTCACCAGAAATTTCTCAGCACATTCTCCGTCTGCAAAACGGCACCGAAATTCACTCTTGCAGTCAATTTTCCAATTACTACGAAACAACAATCATCGGACCAATACCGGTGGCTGTTTGACTTTTCCACGCGGAAGGTCCGTAATATCGAGTGCCGACATACTACCGGAAGTCAGTTCACACGAGCCGAATGCAATTGCCGCTGTACGGTAGAACCGGAAGCGAGCTGCGCGGCTGGCGTTTGCGATGCAGAGGCGTCCGTCTAATTGGCCAGACATTGACGGGTCAGTACGCGTCATATCCGGCTTCTCCGACCGAGCTCAAAGGCTACGTGTATGTGCGCGCACACACACACACGTGTATATCGATAATCGAATTAAGAGTGGCCCGTGTCGAAAGTGTAACGAATGAACCGGTGAATGAAGTCGAACCTGTCGAAAACGCTTTTCCTTCCTGACTGAAGCGCCCCTTCCAATGGGATTATGGGTTTTATGGTGTCGGCCAATTATTTTTTGCGAATATCGAATTTAGAATTTATGCGAATAATCGTACGGATTTTTCTCAGTCTCTTTAAAAAATTTTTTCTTTTTTACTTCTTTTATTTTTGTTCTTTCTGGAACAACTTGGATGGAGTGTCTGCGAAATTAACGGGGAGAGCACGATCGTCGGAATAAACTTATGCGATGTTTCGTTTATGCATGGTGGTGGGGAGACACGTATTCAAATTTCACGGACGATTGAAAAATTCGCGGAAAAACGGCGAGCTGGACGGAAATGGCGTATTATGCGAGAAACGTGCGAATTCAGCAGACAAACTGATGGAGCGGATAATTGAATAATCCAATGGCGAAACAGACACTTTTTAATATTAATGCCGAAATTCACCGAACGTTCATGCCTGCGGCCAAATGCGCGACTATTCCGTTCAACACGGGAACGAACGTCGGGAATTTGAAATTCGAAATAATTTTTATACCGAGCTGTATCGCGATAAAAAGCTGGTCGAATATCCTGGGGTGAAATCTCGAGGAAAAAAAGAACGGATTTAGCTTTGATTGCGATATGAATTTAGGCATTGGCGTAGACTAACCGCCATCTTTTGGACAGGGAATATAAATTTACGCGTATAAGATTTTGGCGCGAAATTGAAATTTCGCTAAATAATTCGCAGTAAAATCCACGCGTGTAAAATTTTGGCAAGAAATTTCAAGTTTGCGAATTAATTCGCAGTAAAATCCACGCGTGTAAAATTTTGGCAAGAAATTTAAATTTCGCTAATTAATTCGCAGTCAAATTCACGCGTGTAAAATTTTGGCAAGAAATTTCAAATTTGCGAATTAATTCGCAGTCAAATTCACGCATATATTAATTAATACATCAAATTTAATGTAATGTAACAGTGTGCGAGGTATCGAAATCAAATAATTCTGCGATTCTATTACTAAAATCCACGCGTGTAAAATTTTGGCAAGAAATTTCAAGTTTGCGAATTAATTCGCAGTAAAATTCACGCGTGTAAAATTTTGGCAAGAAATTTCAAGTTTGCGAATTAATTTGCGGCCAATTTTATACGTGTAAGATCTTCGCGGGAAATTCAAATTTCGCGAATTAATTGATGGCGAAATTTACGCGTGTAAGATTCTGATAGGTAATATAAGTTTCGCGAATTAATTCGCAGCAAAATTTACAGGCGTAAAATTTCAGCGGGAAATTTAAATCTCGCGGAAGAATTTACGCGTGAAAGATTTTGGCGGTAAATTCAAATTTCGCGAATTAATTCGATGGCGAAGGGGTAAGGTAATTGGACGCGAAAGGAAGCTTGGATTCGCGCGCGCGCCAATTATCCGGAAGTTTTCCTTTCGGCCGTTTCGCGCGCCGTGCTCCATCGATATCATCCTAATTGCTATCGAGCGCCTTGGTAATCCATTAGCGTGGCAGAGATGGCCTAGATCGGCTCGTGGCAGCTTCGCCTCGGCCTATGCTTCTCGCATTTCCGCCTCCGTATCTTCTCTCCACGAAGAATCTATCCGGTCTATCTAGATTCACGGTACATTTGACGTGGAACCGCGTTGCTTTGCATCCGCGAGGATTAATGGAGGAGAAGCGCGTTTTCCGATCATCCAAAGCACCGGAGGATGTATTATAGCTGCCGCGCGATTTCATGCAGGAAATGGATTTTTTCCCGAATTTAGATTCGAATGTCGTTTCGCGAAATTTCTCCGATTCCACGGTTCGTGGATGAGATGCTTGCTGTGCATATTAATTAAACGTTCACTCGTTATACCGCAATTTATTTGCAAATTCTGCCGATAATTACGAAAGTGGTCTAAGCCGAAAATGTGACTTATTTTATATCAATCTCATTGATATAAATCTCAAAACGAAATTATTCTCGGCAAATTAGGGAAAATCGAATCGTTAGGTTACGTTTGCAACTTTGTTGCAATGAAATTTTTTTATTTATTTGTATTTGCTTTATTTTCTTGGTTTTGCAGAATTAAAAAGAGACTCAATTTCTTTTTGCAAATTTAGATTCCATTGTCGTTTCGAAAATCTTCTCTAGTTCGATTTTTCGAGATTGAAGTAGTCAATGAAAGCACTGATACATGACAATGACTATGAAAATGTAGAGAATAATTATCCCATTGAACAACTGTATTTATTTCATACCTTTACGTCAATTTGATCGAATATACAAATTATTTGTAATATTTCATAAAAATATTATATTTCCTATGCCTGAATGAAAAAATTGAATATCCGATACAAATTATACCATAGATACATTTAAATACATTTCGATGTACATATAATCTCGAATTGTATGATACTTCTTAAAACACTCCAAAAAATACAGTACCATTTAGCGTGGAAACATTTAACAAACTGTACTCGTAATTTCAACAGAAGGATTAAGCATGTTCGACTCCATGCTCCTGCTTTTGTAATATTAATCTCACCCACGAAATTTAATTAAAGAAACACGCGAGTGAAGGGGTTAAAAGGGCCCGTTCTGGAAGACAGGGGTAGTTAGTAAGGAACCAAGTACTAAGTAGTTACAAGTCAGTTACTGGGATGGTTATTGAGTGGTTGGTCAGAGTAGTTGTCAGGTCAGTGTTGTTAGTGGTGGATGAAATTTAATAACAATAAGAACAATTATTTATTTAATTGCAAAAATTATCAAACACAAATATTAACCCTTTGCATTCGAGGGGTGAGCTTCATTCACCATTTCATAAAATTTGATTTATTTAATTGCAAAAATTATCAAACACAAATATTAACCCTTTGCATTCGAGGGGTGAGCTTCAGTCACCATTTCATAAAATTTGAAAGATCAATATTAATTAATATATCAAATTTAATGTAATGTAACAGTGTGCGAGGTATCGAAATCAAATAATTCTACGATTCTATTATTATACGTTTCTTTATTTACTGCTCAAAAAAGTATCGTCAGTCTTTTGGTAGAGAATCTTTGATTTTCTACTCTTCTCTAGCCAAAAAATCGTCCAGTGCAAAGGGTTAAGTTTAAATATAATTAATTTATCACAATCACATGCTCACACTTCTTTTCACTATTAACCTTTGCTCTCGTATGTCACGCTGGAGATGACAATGCTAATTTCCTCTAAAACTCGCATATCAATTTATAATAATAAAAATAAATGAAATAAATATAACACGTTGAATTCTACCACTGTAAATTACATTAACTCATTTAGCTAAAAATAAATACAAGTTGACATCCAACAACTTTGAAAATAAATCGAGTGCAAAGGGTTAAAACTCAATTGCAACTGACCTATGCCAAATCACTTTTGTTCTTTCTTCTTTCATACGTTACATTACATATACAATTCACGCAACACCTCAATCATTACACGCATACTCATTTATCATAATAATCTGAATTCATTAGGTATTTCCATCCCATGCATACTTGTTCCACTCATTCCAGTACATATATACTTAAAAATCTATGTGACCATTACCACAAGTGTGCGAAGGGATAGAGTTATTTTGTAGGCAAAACGAGTCGATAAAGAAATTTCCTACACCAATTCACCCGAACTCACCCCTAATCATCCACCCGAATTATAATTGTAAATATAAGTATCGATACGAAAAATACGATATAAAATATAAATATGCCACGTGATTCTTCCAGATTAACATGCATATCGCGACAATGGAGTATCGGATCGCTGTAACGAGTCACGGAACATCCACCAACGATCCGCCATTGATACCGCCCGCGAGATTTAACTCTCGCGCGCTTAAAATCCATCGGGGAATTGTAATCTTTTTGAACATTGCGTACGCCGCGGTTATTTTATCGCTGCCATGGCTGTGTGGACAGGACAATGTAAATCCTTGAATTTTATTTCGATGAATTATCGCGGTATTTATACGCCGGCTGCCTGTTTTATTCTTGTTTTCGTTTCCCCTCCGATTTCCCGTCACCTATTTCAATTT